>NC_056725.1:1359612402-1359699902 GCF_019279795.1 Protopterus annectens
TTTACTTCCCACATGCATTTAGTTCTGTGAAAACACACTGAGGCTTATATATTCAGAGGTTATTACTACTTTCTTTATTCATACATGAGCCTTTCTGTCACTCTCACACATTCTGCAACTTCACAGTTCAGGTTGGTACTTCTAGGCTTTGTTCACATATTAGACCTGTGGTGATTCAAACACTTTCCAACAGCCTCACTTCTGTCATGATTCAGCATTTCAACAGGGGATATATCTGACATGTGACTACCTCAGATTCTGAAGCTGTACTCTTGAGACTATACTGCAGGTTACAGTATATTTAATTAATGATGGGACATCTGTATTACAGCACTGTTTAATCCTATCAATTATATTTCCAGTTACACTTGCATACTGATGAACTTGTTGCAGCCATACCTGCAGGCATTCAATTCCTGATTGCACATTATACTACTTTTAACCAATACCCTGCACTGTTCTGATCCATGGACAATAACAATATTTATTTACAAGTACTGGGTGGGGTTACTAACCTGCATGGTGGCAGCCGCACCAGCCTTCTGGCGTGCATCTCGACATTCAGAGCGGACACCTGCAGCTGTAATACAAAGGGAATAATATTGGACTACACATCTCCATGGTATCAGCTGGTTGAAATCCTTACATACATGTGTAAAATGTGACTTACTCAGTCGTGGGCGTTGGGCATTTGCCGGGCCTCCTGGATCCAACGGTTCAATTGGTCCTGCTTGCGTCTCTTCAGGTCCGCATGGTGGTGACGGACCTGCTCACCAGTGCGTGGAATGCCAGTCGCACTGGTCAGCTCACGAGCCAACTGGTCCCACGCCTCAGCCCTATATACTCCCCATGAGACCTGGCCCTGCATGAGTTGGGCCTCGTGATTATGGACAAGGAGCCAGACCATGTATCTGGACTCCTCAACGCCCCAACGCTGTGCTCGAAAGCAACATCCCTCACCTACTCCACTCATGCTGACTGCAAGTCTGTTCTACAATCAGTTATGCTGTGTATTCCCGCCTATGGGGCTTATATATGCCGCTTTTCCCGCACATTTCTCTGATTGGCCGTTTTGGAATTGTATCTACTTCACTGAAAATGCTTTCTCATGCTCCATTCTGGGTTTTATCCCATATATATGCTATTTCTGCTTTTCTAGGTATTGCTGTCATGGCTTGGTGGTTTAGTTCCTTGACTCTAGTGCATGGTATCCTGTGTTCGAATCTGGCAACTGCTTTTTGCTTTTCCTGACAGAAATGAGTTGAAGACCTGTCAATCAAACATGCCAAAAGCACTTTTAAGCACTTTAAACCTGGTCTGCGCCGTTTGCGGAGGTAACGTGCGCACTGGCAGTTAGCTTGTGGGAGGCGCAAGCGGTGTGCGCTGGGATAAATCTGAATTGGCTAGTGACACACATGTTCAGCTAATTGCACACAGTTTCAGCCTGTTTATCCGCTGCTTGGCAACGGGCACGCAGTTTGCAGCTTTTTAAACACTACTCGGCTACGGGCACTCTGCCTCACGGCAGCTTAGCTATCAGTACATTTCTGACTATTTTTATTCTTATGTTACTTCATAATATATGCTCTGTTTCATTCCATTTTACAAAAGGGAATACATTTACATTTGTACAATACTGTCTGGGGCTTTTTAGTGCTTATTTACAAAAATAAAAAAAAGGTTGTTGTAGGGGCTCGAACCCTGCTTGCCTACACATAGGGCGGTACTCTACCTCTAAGCTATTACTTCTTGGCTTACTTTGCATATCTAGTTCTTATATCCTTTTGCGCTGACTGCTAACTGTGATTGCGCTAGTAGCACACAAGCACACAGTAGCAAACATTTACGGGTTTAACAAAAAAAAAGGTTTTCATTTACTTTTATGACATCTCTTCACTTTATACACTGATGGCCAGTCGGGGCATGTGTTGTATAGTGTGTTTATTCACATTTTCATGGCCTTTCTCGTGGCTGTTTACTTTCAGCCATTATAGTTTTCCGGGGGCGTGTCCACTTGCAGAGCTTAGCCTACAGACACGCCCCCTACTCTCTTACACGGACCGTGTAAGAGTTACTGGTGTGATTCAGCATGCCTCATGCACCTCATGCATATGCATGACATGCTGACATCACACAGTTTAACTGCAGCCTCCGTGTAAGAGTTATAACTCTTACACGGAGGCTTCCTGAATCTGGCCCAAAGTTTAATCTATGTGGGCTGTCAGGTAAAGCTGCAATGTGACCATTTTGGATTTCTTAGTTTATGGTCAGCTTATTTAAATGATTTCTTTTCATTTGCTCTTGTTTTATTGCAGTTTATTTTAACTTAAGATTTGTGTCAATTTTTTTTTTTGAGGTTTAAAACTTTTGTGTTGCATGTTTTGACTTCAAAGAGATTGATTAACTCTATCTGAATTGCATGAGGAGCTGATTGGTATCATTTTATTTATGATAAGCAAGGCGAAACAAGGTTTGTGAGCTGCCATGTAAAGCTGCTCTGTGGCCATTTTGGATTATTCTCTACCTTGATGACTTTGTTCCTGATGCACTTTTAAATGCATTGATTCTTGAGTTGCCTCCATTATGTAAGTTTGACTTTAGAAGCTCCTCCCAGTCTTATTCCATCTGCTCATACTAGCAAACACTACTAGATCACAGTAGGAAGATTCTCTCCTTAAACCTTCAGTTACCCTCACTTTCATAATTCCACCCAACATGCATTCTGTAATGCCTACACTTTTCTCCCCTTTTCCAGCCTACATTTAAAGCATGCAACATTTGGGATGAAACTACCAAATGCTGAAGAGACTGCAAACCACTTCTCAGGAACCGGTATGGGGTTAGAGCTACGGTTTTGCTCCTGGAAAGAGAAGGAGCAGAGGGACATTGATTATTAGCCTTCATAGAGACTACTGGTCACTAGAGGGCTTATAAACTACTTATGTGTCATCTTGGGATTAGTGGTGCTGTTTTGCTTGTGATGAAAGTTAGAGCAGAGAGACATAATTTCCTAGAAGTCTGTGAGTGGGTAGGGTGTAGCATTTCCATGATTGGACTGGTTCTTGTTTTGGTTGGGACCCCTTCAGTTTAAATTTCAGTTCCCATTGTGCAGCTTGGTGCCTTATTGTGCTGAGTTACTGAGTGTGTTACCCAGTGCATCTGCCAGGAGAAGACTACAACATGACTGTAGACCACTGCATCATCTGGGATTGGACTACAGATTGCTGGAGAGGCTGTAAACCACTCCTCTGGAATTAGTTAGGGATTAGTGTTATTGTTTTGCACTTGGTAAGAGAAGGAGCAGAGGGACATTGATTCAAAGCTGTGAAAAGTTGCAGTGAGACTAGCACAAGTATTGGCTAGATAGCCAATAGATGAATTACTACTGTTTACCATTCTTGACAGCCCTTGTTTAAGTTCTCTAGTACAACCTCCAATAATACGAGTACTGCTTCTATCATTATGGACTTACAAGCTTGCACATGCTGCCTCCCTTGCCAGTCTGTTTACTGACAACTCTTTACTCCTGAATCACTCTGATTCCATATGTCAGATATATAAGTACCACATAAGAGTGAAGATCCTTATGACTTTGCTTACTGGCTAAAGCCTTTGTGTCCTCCTTAGTGCCTTTTATGGGAAAATGTCAGGTCCTGAACAAACCAACTTAGCAAGTTGTAGTGTGGAGAGTTTCAAGGTAGAACTACTCACTGCTAGAAGTTTGAACAGCAGAATGTGTGAGATTGAGTCCTTCCTATACCTTGAAGACCTGCATATTCATGTAGTTACAGAAACTTAGTTCCAGTGCAAATATAGTACTAAGTCCTTCCCATTGTTCAGCACCTAGCCATACATTCTACTGAATAACAGTGTTGCCCTGCAAGCTGTTATGACATGTCAATAATTGTTAGAAACCTATTGTTTTATGACTGACCATGCAAGGTACCACACTGGAACTTGTAGAGGTCCAGGTAACTCTCAATAAAGTTGGCTACCAACCATTACTAACTATAGGTTCCCTTATATGTCCCCCTCTGAGCATGCTGGTTATCTTACATCAGATTGAAACACTCTTCATCAAACTGTGTAGATTTATTATGGATAATGTTGACCACATAGCCATAAACTGACATAGCTATACAACCATAAAACATGTATTAAAAAATTGGGAACACAAACAAGGCAAGAAACTAATTAAATCCAAAAACAGGTTCGAAAAACCAGCAACACAGTCCGATGAGTTACATTTTGTTAAAAACATATATTATTTCTGCCAATGGTTGAGTTATACAAAACAACTTTTAATGTTTTTACTTTTGTGTATTGTGATTACTGTCGTAGACAGGTTCATATACTTTAATGTGTTTATATACTTTAATGTTGTTTTATTACTGGTTATCAACAGTTGTCACTTTAATTTTACAGTGTGTTTGCTTAAGTAGAACAAAGTGATGCAATTGGTGAACGCTGATCACCTGTCTTAGTTATAAGGAAGGTTTTTTATTGCTGTAACTGTTTCTGGAGAAGTTTGCTATCAGGCTGACGAAAAGCGCTTAAAACAGGAGAATAAATAGTGTTATCTGACCCTTCTCGGACTGTGTTGCTGGTTTTTCGAACCTGTTTTTGGATTTAATATGTATTAAAAAATTCCTTGTTTTATCAATGCCAATGTCATTATTCAGTTTGATCCCCTCCCCACAAGAGGTGATAATCTTTTTATAACAGCAATTTTTGTTCTAGACTCAAGTAAAAACACTACCAGAGCTGGTCTTTCATTTAGCAATCCCCTGCCCCTTTCTATTGGCCTATACTTTGTTAATAATTGCTGGTACGGAAAGTAGTCTCTAACCTGTAATCCAGACTTCTGCTTAGCTTCTTCCCATTCTATTGCCTTTCCAGTCTCTGGTTATTTACTCCAAAAACCTTAGTTCCTTTGTTAATTTTCTCCAGTAAATTCCAGCCCACTGTTGCCTACTTGCTATTAACCCTCCTTCCAGCCACTCCTATTGGTAGAATCTCCTTTCTCCATTCCTGATTTGGCTTAATTCTTAGAATACTTCCTGTTACTTTATGAATATAATAATCTGTGTGGCTGCTGTAATTCTTCTTAAAGAGAAGCATCCAAAATCCCATTGTCTCCTTACTTATCAGACTCCCCCTCTGTTTCATCATCATCCATTTCCACTTTGACTTATAATGTTCTGCTTTATTATGCATATGTGCCTTAATTGGGCAACTCAAAAATACCCATTCAAATCCTGTAATCCTAAACCACTTTGCTGTATGGGGAGAATCAATATAGCCCTCATAATTGTTGCCATCTTTCCACCTCAAATGAATTCCTTCAACTTTTTATTAATTATGGTCAATAACTTCTCCTCTGATTGATAAAATATGTATGAGCTGTATATAAAACAAAAGGGAGTAGAAACATTTTCACAGCTTGTGTCTTAGTCTCCATATCCATAATCAAGAGCATTCATCTTTTCAGTTTTTGTATTGTACTTTGTTTAGTCTCTTCCAACAACACCTTAGTTGTCGTAATAGATTCCTTTTTCAATCCATACAGCTAAGTACTTCATTTTGTCATGTCCCCTTAATATGGGTATTGCTGAACCATTCAGGTTTGGATATATAGTTTATGCCTATAGACTTTGTTTTATTTTCATTTATTTTATATCCCGAAAAAAGTGTCTCAAAATATTCTATAACACTGAGATATCCTTTTTTGGATTTATCAAATTCATACTTATATCATCTGTAAATAAAGTTAAATTCTCATAATTACCATAGCAGTTATATCCTTGAATTTGTGAGCCCATTATTTTCTTTTCTAATGACTCTAAATAGAAAGCAAATATCAAAGGACAAAGAGAGCACTACTGCCTTGTTCCTCTGTTTAAACACAGTTTGTAGGAGAGGGCCCCTAACATTTTAATTCTTGTCTCTGCACCTTCATAAATCCTCCTAATTAATCCTATTATTCTATCAGGGAATGCAAATGATGTCTCTGCATCAAGACCTACCAGTAATAGACACATTTTCTTATATTCTGCTTCCAATTGAATCATCATTGTTCTATTAATGTTGTCAAAGGTTTGCCTCCCATCCACAAAACCACATTGACCCACATTGATCAATTTTTGCCATTCTTTTAGCTAGTATAGATATAAATATGTTATAATCATGGCTTAAAATTGAAATGGGTCTGTATGATTCTAGGTTTCATGGAGCTTTACCTTCCTTAGGTAGTAAATCTAACACAGCTTTCTTCCAAGATGTTGGTGCTTGCCCTCCTTTTAAAATGCTGTTAATTAAACAAAATCTTCTAGATCTTTATCACTTTCTTTCCTCCTAACCTTCAGATTTCCACAAGAATACCATCCGTTCCAGGAGACTTTCCAGAAGATTGAGTATACATCACCATTTTATCTCATCCTCTCCTATCTTAACTGTCAATTGTTGAGCTTCATCTTCCTCTAACCTTGGCATAATTAATTATTTCGTAAATGTTTCCATTTGGGCTCTTTCTTCATTTCTGCATTTCTCTGCTTTATACAAATTTTCATAAACTTTCTAAAATATCTCTGAACTTGTACAAGATTTCTGGTTAATTTTCTTGCTATAGGTTCCCTACGTTTGGCAACAACCCTTTTCTACTTTCTGTTGCATAAGTTGTTCTAAAAGTGTTTTCTGCTCTGGAGTTATTATCAAAAATAGTTGCCTAATAGCAATCTTTCTAAATCCATGCATTTTATCCAGATACTCCCTTATTTTCACTTTGGTACTCTGTATTTACAACCCTTCTTATTCTGTGAGATTCCCTTTCTTCTGCAGTACTTTTAACTTTTATCAACCTCTTTAAGTAAATCATACTTCTTAACCATAGTTCTTTCTCTTTTATTACTATCTGTTTTAAACCTGCATTTTCATTTTATTTCACTAACTAGCTATAACTTCTGAAGTTATTTCAATCTTCCCCTAATAACTCTTGACTAATTTTTACTACCAATTCCTTAAATTCTTCTCTTGTTAACATGTAGGTAAAAAAGCACCACCGTCTCATTTTTACTTCATTAACCTGCATTTTTATCCTAGTTTTTATTGGTACATGATCTGAAATAGCTGTTGCATGTGTGTCAAAGCCCTCAATTAAATGCAAATGTTCCTGTGAAATGTAATTTCTATCTAGGCTAGCTCAGTTATTGTACCTTGAGGGATAATATGTAAATTTTGTCCAAGTTCCTACTAATGAATTCATGTCTTCCATACCAAACATTTTCATAAAATTCTTCAGAACTGTATCCTCTTTTGTATTTTTTTTTCATTCAAAGTCCCTTGATACATCCTCACTATTGCAAATCAAGTTCCAGTCTCCACCTATGAATAATATTCCCTGCTGAATGCAGTTTGTGGTGGAATATAAATACATGCCAATATTTGCCAATAATCCCTTACTACTACAAAATTACTGTTATTTTTTTTTTTCCTCTGCTATCACTGTTGAGACTCATTGGCAGTTAGAATAATTACTTCCCTTTTCCTTTGTCCTTGATGTTCTGCTGAATTTTTATCCTGAAATCCTTTCTTTGTCAAATTCAAATGCTCATTTATTTCCAAACATGTCTCCTGCAGCATTCCTATTTGCACATTGCATTTCTTAATATAATTCAACTCTCTTTCCTTTTGTCTTTACCTGTAAGGCAATTTACATTATAAGGTATTATGGATAGCATAGCCATCATGATAAAAATATATTTCCCAGTTATTACACATGACAATTTTTTGAATGTAAATTTCTAACTTTTGTGTTACTTGCACACACTAATATTTGCCAGTCTGATGTTGTATACAGTTGTTTCTTCTCATTTTCATTTAAACCTATGTCACATTTTTCAAGATGTTTTCTTTTAATGGAAACACTCAGACAAAAACGTAAATACATTTTCAAAACACCCCCATCCCCTGTTAATTTAGAACAAACACACAAAACTATGTACATCTTCAAAAAATGAAGTTTAACCCTATAAATAGGAACAGTTGCCACAAACCAAGTGGGTGCAGTTTTCAAATCCCCCTGGACACTCATACTCTAGCAATGTCTGGACTAGACCAATGCCTGTTGGTCATGTTCTCATCTTTAAATTATGGGAAACACATTACATTTACCTTTGGGAAATACAGCACCCTTCCTCTTACCACACTGCTGGTACCATTCTCAAAACTGATGGAGTTGTCTGGCTCTTCTGTACCTATGTTGATGATAGTCTTTATTTTGATCACCATGCCTTATTTATGGTTAGAAAACCTTCTGTCTTGCAAGAATGATCTATCTGTAGTTCACATGCAGTAATGGTTTCTATATTCTCTTCCCTTATCAGACTTTTTATTCAGTACAGTGCCCCTTCTGGAATGTACCAGACAACTTAAATTACCTAAAAAGTTTCTGACCAAGATTATTTCTGGATTAAACAATCTAAGATATCGTGAAACAGTATAAGCCCTGTGCCTCTACTCTGTCTTCTATAGACTCATAAGGCGTGGTCTCTGTTTAGACTTTTTAGACGCTGAGACTTTCTTCTGTTTTCATCCTTCTATCTGTGCAGAAATAATGTGCGTTAACCCTAATCCTAACCCTGCCCCTAATCCCAATCCTACAACATATCTTAGAAAAATCTTTTCTATAACTCTACTACTATTCAGACAAAATAAGTCTGGAGTTAGTGGTAGGCTTTTGTTTCATGGATTGCTAAGGTAAACTGTTTACTATAATGATCGTTTGTATTTTCATTGTTTTAAGGTTTTGGTAATTTGTTTGAAATTCTGAAACTGATCGTCTCCTTTTCAATGCTTTTGAATTTCAATCAATTGTATTCTTATGTTTTATATATATATATATATATATATATATATATATATATATATATATATTTATTTATTTATTCAGGTCTTATTGTCAAGCATTTTATCATCAAAATGGGAATCAACCTATTTTTATGTTGTTTTTCATTTCATCAGTAGGTAAAGTAATGGAAAGTAATGGTACTACAGGGATTTAATACTGGATAACAGGGGAGATAAGTATGTCTCTCCTTTTCCTGCACTATTGTTAAGTCTTGAAGGCAAATTATATTCATGTTGGATGTGCAGAGGGGACAATACTGATTTTGTTTTGTTTTTTTTTTTTTGTTTTGTTTTTTTTATTTATAGTGTTACTGAACACAGTCTCAATGTATTTTTGCAATTATGCATGGTGTGATGAAAGGTGGTTTTAATGATACCTTGCATATTCATATATGTATTTGCAGTAAACTGTAAGATTAGGCAACCAGGAAAGAGAAATGTAGAACAAATTTGCCACCTTAATTTAATGAAGCCATGGAAGGGTCAATGAATTCTAAAGAGAGCTTCCAAGCTGAGGTCCTTGCAAGAAAGACTAGGGAGCCTGTACCTGAAGTATGGCTAGAAGATTACCTATCAAAAGCATAAAGGAGGAAGCAATATAATTTCTTTTAAGAAGCAAAGAAGTGTTTTCTGAAATGCTTAGGAGAACTAAAGTGATAAAATATAATATTCAGATAACACCTGGAATGAAATTAGACTGAGACCTTATAGAGTACCAGATTCACAGAAGCAATTAATAAAAGTCAAAAAGTATTTAAATTAGTTGTGAATGAAGAGGTGAAGAGTGACTGGAGGAGTCCAGTAGTGCTAGTCCCAAGACCTAATGGAAATAAAAGATTCTCTAATGATGTTAGGAAACTGAACAACATTTCAGAATTTGATGCCCATCCTATGCCTATACTGACAAGCTGGTAGAGGACCTGGGCGAGGCTAGATACTTGATAGTATTAGGCTTGATGAAAGGATACTGGCAAATACCACCTACCATTTATGCCAAAGAAAAACAGCTTTTGTAGCTCCTAACTGTCTCACTCTTTCTACACTGCAGCATGCTTGGATAACATGATCATTCATTCAGAGGACTGGGAGTTTCACTCACCCAAAAGTGCAATACGTATTAGAATCCATAAGGCAGGCATGCTTCACTCTAGATGTTAAGAAAAAAAAGGGTTATGGTGGAAGCTAGGTACTTCGGTGACCTTGTAGGAAGAGGGATAGTAAGTCTACAACTAGAAAATATAGATGCCTTAAAAAAACTGTTCTGTAATCCTTATTAAGGGACACAGGAAGGCTTTGTTTGCACTAGCTGGTACAACAGAAAGTTTGTGCCTAATTTTTTGATAATTGCTTACCCTTTGTGACAGACCTCACAAGAGAGACAGCTCCAATCAATATAAAATGGTCTGTTGATTAAGGCAGGATATTTAATGAATTTGAAAGTATTTTTTGGTCTGAAACAGTGCTGGTAACTCCTGATTTTTCAAATAAGTTCACCTTATATACCAATGCATCAGAGATAATTTGGATGCAGTGCTACCCCAAGGCATTCAAGATTTGGAGCTCCCTATTTACTGTATCAGCAGAAAGTCGAGTTGTACATAAAATAAATATTCTACTATTGGAAGAGAGTGTATTGCAATTAAATGGACCTTCAGTGCCTTAAAATACTATTTGCTAGGTAGGTAAATGGTAACATATCATGCCCCATTGCAATAGTTAAGTAGGTAAATCAATGATAGTGCAGAATTGTTTTGTGAGGTACTATTCCTACAACCCTTTTAGTATACAGGGATCCACAGGCCAGCTCTAGCCAACAGGAATGTTCATGGGTTGTCGGTGGTTTGCTATTTACATTTATGATTCCATAATGCCTTTGTGCTGGGAGTAGGGTAGATGTAACATGTTGGTTCTTAAAAAGGATAATGTGCCTTTAAAATGTGTGTTCCACTGTGTGAGAACATTCCTATGAATAGGCAGGTAGATAGTACTTTATATTAGACAAAGTTTTAATTGCCTATTATTGTTGTATAAAAGGGGGTTGCCAGAAAGCATCAAACTAGGAATTTAATTCCTTTCTACAGGATCATCCAAAGCAAAACCCTGGAATTTTGAAGGAGAGTCCATTCAGAGCTATCTGAGGCTTATGCCTACGGATGTACCTATTTTACTTGAGTTGAAAGTTTGGTCAAGTCCTTTGACTTTCCTTGTGTTAAAACACATTGTTTCTTAACAGAGATTGTGTGGAATGAGCTCTGTTACTGAGATGCAGCTAAGATAGTTTATTTTTCCTTTGAAGCTGCAAAGCCACACGAGCTAATATTTTTGGTTTGTGGATTCCTAAATAAATCTTTCTTTGTTGACTGGAAAAAGTATAACTGGGTAAAACTCATTTTCAGCAGAGGCCCAGGGAGAAAAGTTCCACATTTAAGTTGCATATAATGCACATTTGTAATTATAGGGTAAACATCTCAACATGAGCTTATTTACATGAATTTTAAATATTTCTGACATGAGCATGGCATTTTAACACAAAAAAACAAGATAAATGAACACAAACTGGCTAATTATTGAATAGAAAAATAAAAATACAAAAAGAGATGTTATGCTGTCCCATCTTGCCTTCATTCTTGCTGGTTGTGTTCGGAACCGAGCATCGGTTCTGACTCGGCCTATTACTAAAGCTCGAGGATATACCTTATCCCATCATGCTTATGGAAGATTACCCAGATCGCGTTAGCCACTAAACTAGATTGGGTGCTTCCTACTAGGCTCCAGGCTAAGTAGAAATATTTTTGCATTCTTATTATTGCTAAAGTGTTTTTTGGGTATACCAGTTGTTTATATCTAGGGTTGATGTATTTATACTGTGAAAGCTTGCTTCGCCTTTTGGCTATTTGTTTGCCTATGGGTCTTTGTCACTAGGCCCTGTTCTTTCCCTATCCTGCATTATTATATTCCCTTGTTTTTAAGGCTTTTATTGTGTTGAGTAGTTAGTGTTATCCCTTTAGTTTTTATGGTAAGGAGTTCATTTAAGTTAGAGGATTCCTTACTGAGCCCGTTTAAGTTAGAGGGCTTCCCCTCCCCTTGGTCATTGTTTTTTTCAGGGAGTGTCGTTTTACTTAGAGACCTCTCCTCTTACCAGAGAGGATCGTCGTTTAAGTTAGAGGCCTCTCCTCTGGTCCCTTATTCCCTTGCTGTTGTTCTACTCCTGTTTTACTGTTTCCTTATTAAAAAAAAATGTTACTGTTCTTGTTGACCTTTCTTGTCTAGCTTTTCTCAGTACCGCTGGTAAGGTTGTTAGTTAGCTAAAGTTGTTGGTCAGTGTAAGCTGCTGGTTAGACAAAGCTTTGTTCCATTATGTCAAAGGATAAAGAGGCAAACCCTTCGGGCTTCAAAAAATGTGACATTTGTAAACAGAAAATGCCCCTGTCAGATGGACACACCAATTGTTTTTACTGCTTGGATGCGGTCCATCTGCAGGAATCTTGCACTATTTGTCATGGTTTTAGTTCTAGGGATTTACTAGAATGTAAAAACAAATTGATAGTTAGGGGTTTACTTAAGGTTTCCTTTTCAGAGAAAATCGAAGGGAAACAAAATTCCCCTAAATTGACCCACTCACCGAGATCGGACAAGTCCTCCAAATGAGCATCTTCCTCAGCGCCAGCTTCGGAGCCATTGAGGAAGCAGCCAAAGGAATTGACCTCAGACCGGAAGGTTTTTGGGCCCAAAATGTCTATCTCGTTGGTTCCACCTGTACTTTCAGAACTGATAGAGATCTGTAGCCTGAGCCAGTCCCCTGTCATGAACCTGTCTTGTCAGTGCTACACTCACCTATTCTCCAATCAACCAAGTCTTCAGTCCACTCCTATCAATCTTCCAGGGGTTTATCAGACCATGACGTGGAGCAGGTGGCAAGGAGCCTCCTTCAGACACCGGCGCTGGCCAAGATTCTTTCAAGCCCTCCCATTGTGGAGTCAGCTCTGAAAATCATTAACACTCCTGTACCAGTTCCTCCTCTGATCCAACTGTTCAGAGCCAGAGTGTTTGGAATCGATAGCAGTGGAACTGTTGAAGTTGAGACCTGTTCCAGGATCTTCAGCTGCAACTACTGCTCCGACCTCACCATTGTCCAGTGAGGGATCTAGGAGCTGATGCTCCCCCATCGGGTCCAGGAGAGGAGAGTCGGATCGGACATTTGTTGGATCCAAATCTACCTCTTGGGACCTCGGCGTGGGTCAGCTCGGCACCTAGATCAGGCTTGGAGCCTGTGGCTTTGGTTCTTTGGAGCCAGGAGCTCCCTCTGAGCAGGGCCGTGGTGACTTCAAGGTCATGAGGAGAGTGCTTTTACTCCAGATGGCTCCACTCTCAGATCCGAACATTCCTCCCCAAAAAGTGCCGGAGTCTGCATCCTTACCACCCCCTCCCCCCAGGTGTAGAGACCCTATGGCACAGGACACCCCATTGGGTGAGACCACTTCTTCTGAAACCTCCCTAGAGTACCCCTCCGGGGAGGTCCCTTGGAGGAAAACATATCAGAGGAAACATCTAGACTCCCCTGATGAGTCTGTCACTTCAGATACGGACTTAGAGGATTCAGAAGGGTCTCCACAGTCACCCTCTGAGGATGTCTCCTTCTCTGACATCCTAGAGAGCCTGAAGCAGAGAGGTGGCTGGAAGGCCCTTACCCCTTTTGAGGATGAGTCCGTATACTTGGAGGCATTTGGTTCTCGACCTTCCACCACTTGGGTGACTCCGCCCTTTGATCAGCTCCCTGGTGTAGTCAGTCGAAGGGTGTGGGACTCTCCGGAATCTGTGGAACCTGTTACGAGGAGGCCCAACAAATTTATAACTGCCCCATCTGATAAGGAATTCTTGACCAAAGGTGTCCCAGTAGATGCTATGGTGGTGTATGTGGTCACAAAAAAGAGTTAGCTGAGACTTCTTCATCTGTCCATCCACCGAATAAGGAATCTCGAACGATGGACAGATATGGAAAGTGCACGTTCTCATCATCAGCCTTTACACTCAGATCACTGAACTACTTAACTCATTTTACCAGACTCCATAGGGATCTCCTGAAGGAGCTAGGAGTTACCCTCCAAGGTTCTACAGCTGTGGAGGTGTCAGACAAGGTGACTGCCCAGTTTTCTACCTTAAATTCTGTAGTCAACTCCTCTGTGCGGCTCATCTCTTATGCAGCTGATGGAGCGAGTAGGGCAGCAGGTACAGGAATAGCTCTGAGGAGGCCTTCCTGGAAGTGGCTTTGTGAGTTTGCTGAGCCCTTCAAGTCTTCCTTCATTAATGCCCCTTTTGATGGCTCATCCTTGTTCGGGCCTAAAGTCAAAGAGACTCTGACCAAATGTGAACAGGAAGGCAAAACTCTGCTGTGGGAGTATGTTTTTCCCTCCCTACCAGGCCCTACCCCAAAGGCCAAAAGGGAGGAAAAATGTGGTTCCCGAAAACCCAAAGAGTATTGCCAGACGCGTGTGGTGAATTTTCCCCCAAGGGCAGAGGGGGAAACAATAATGGAAGATGCTGACCTCGTGGCAGAGGGGGTCCGCAAAATCAGGGTGACAGAAATACGTTCTCTGGCAGACCCTTCCAGCACTCCTGAAAGGAGGCCTGCCTGTCCACCTCTGGAGGCAGTCGGGGGTAGAAAAACACTGTACCCAAAAGCCTGGCTGAACATCACTCACGACAAATGGGTACAGCCAATAATATCCAGGGGATATAACATACCCTTCTCCTCCCCACCCCTACAATCAAA
Organism: Protopterus annectens; assembly: GCF_019279795.1. NCBI lineage: Eukaryota > Metazoa > Chordata > Ceratodontiformes > Protopteridae > Protopterus > Protopterus annectens. The sequence continues at coordinate 1,359,627,077 of NC_056725.1, forward strand.
ATCAGTCCCAGACATTCCACCCAGTCAAAGGGATCAAGCAACCCTAGAGATACAAAGGTTGATAGAAAAAGGAGTCATCCAGGAAGTCCCCGCAGACCAAATTGGATCTGGAACTTACTCAAGGTTCTTTTTAGTTCCAAAGAAAACAAGGGATTGGAGACCCATTTTGGATCTCAGCAGGCTGAACAAGTCCATAAAAAAATCAAAGTTCCAGATGGTGACACTGCAGTCTATTCTCCCTTTCCTGGGAAAAGACAACTGGATGTGCTCAATAAATCTTCAGGATGCATACTACCATATGAAAATGGGCAGGCGATCCAGGAGACATCTACGCTTTCGGCTGGGAGCCAGTCATTACCATTCCTTTGGTCTCACTACAGCCCCCAGAGTGTCCACCAAATGCATGGCAGTAGTCACAGCTCACCTGAGGCATCTAGGATTCCTGGCGTTTTCGTACTTAGATGACTGGCTCCTGACCACCACCACTGAGCACCTACTAACTAAAGCAAGAGACACTACCATTCATTTATGCTGAGAACTGGGTATTACCATAAATTTCAAAAAATCTGCCTTGTTGCCATCACAGCATATTACTTTCATAGGAGCAGACTTAAACACAGAAGACATGACAGCAAAACTACCTCACGACAGGGTACAGACACTGCACCATCAAGTGTCCATCTTGCTCTTGAAAAAGAAAGTACAGGCAAAGTTTCTTCTAAAGGTCTTAGGCACTATGGCAGCTGCTATCACTTTAGTACCTCCAGCACGTCTACATATGAGAGTTCTACAGTGGCTACTCTTCTATCAATGGTCTATGCAGGAGTTACCCATGTCCCACAAGATTTTCATTACAGACTCCTGCAAGAAAAACCTATGCTGGTGGCTTTAATCCATGCAGGTAACTCTAGGCAGGCCGTTCACTCTCCCTCAACCAGAAGCCACAGTGACCACGGACGCTTCCCATATAGGGTGATGCGGGCATTATCTGGGTAAGACCATCCAAGGAACTTGGCAGGAACACAAGTACCACTTGCACATCAATGTCCTAGAGATAAGAGCAGTGCTTCTGGCATTGCAGGCATTCCAGAACTCTCTTCTACCAGGTACAGTTGCAATACAGACAATCAATATGTCGGTAGTGTGGTATATCAACAAACAAGGCAGAACCAGATCCTACCCCCTGTGTCGAGAGACTCAAAGAGTATGGCAATGGGCAGACTCTTCTCAACCTTTTCTGACTGCAGTGCATATTCAAGGGAAATTCAATGTGATAGCGGACAAATTGAGCAAAGCAATTCTAATGCCTCATGGATGGTCCCTAAAACAGGAAATTGCAAACCAGATTTTTTGCAAGTGCGGCCAGCCTTGCTGCGACCTCTTGGCCATGTCCATGAACACCAAATGCAACAGCTGCCTTGCCCTAATCCCCCCTCTGGGGGAGTCACTAAGGGATGCACTTGTTCATGATTGGCCCCCGGGACTTCTTTATGCCTTTCACCCCATTTCTACTAATCCCCAAAGTTCTACAGAAAGCCAAATCGTTGAGTTGCAGGATAATACTCATCGCTCCATACTGGCCTCATCAAATCTGGTTTCCTTTCCTATGGCCCCATCTCCGAGAAGAGCTGTGGAGTCTGGACCTGGTACCAGATGTTCTGACTCATCAGTCAGGAATGCTTCATCCCTCTATCCAAACCCTCAAACTGACAGCTTGGCTGCTCCACTTCCAGTCTTAGCCAGGCTTCCAGATATATCCCCTGCAGTGAGACACATTCTAGTTTCATCTCATGAAACAACTGGAAAGCTTTATGCAAGCAAATGGAAACGGTTTTCTTGTTGGGCTTCCAAGAATCACATAGATCCCTTCACAGCCCCTGTGAGTACAATTCTAGATTTCTTAGCAGAAATTTTTAATGAAGGCGTAGTGACAGCTACCATATGAGTACAATTAGCCTCCATATCTAACTACCACATAGGACACATGGGATCAAAAATAATGTCTCACAGATTGTGCAAAGCCTTCCTGAGGAGTACATTTTACTAAGGCCTCCAAGAAGGGAACTACCACCTCCTTGGGACCTCAATTTGGTACTGACTACTCTGATTCTCCCAACACACAAACTCGCTTCCTCTTGCCAACTTAAATTTCTAACCTGGAAAACAGTCTTTATGATAGCCAGTACCTCAGCTAGGAAGGTCTCAGAACTTCAAGTTCTGTCCATATGCCCTCCCTATTTAGTTTTTCACAAAGACTGAGTTTCTCTTAGAACAAATCCTTTATTCCTTCCCAAAGTATGCTCTGAGACCAGTTTGAATCAGTCCATTGACCTGCCTGTTTTCTTTCCAAACTATGGCAACAATGCAGAATATAAGCTACACCAACTGGATGTCCACAGGCAGTGAAGCTTCTACTTGCATAGAACAAGGGAATTCAGAAAATCTGAGCAGGTATTCATCTCCTTCTCAGATAACAGAAAAGGTGCATCAGTATCAAAAGTTACCTTGTCAAAGTGGTTTACAGACACTATTTACCTACGCATATAATTCTCAGCATAAATAACTGCCAGAAAAGATTAGAGGCCACTCAACAAGAGCTATATCAACTTCAGCTGCTTTTGAGGCCAGATTACCTATGGACTCAATATGTGCTGCAGCCACATGGGTCAATCCTCATACTTTTATCACTTATTACAAAGTAGACGTGGCCTCCCGGAACAGGGCTTAATCTGGTTCCACTGTTCTGAAGAGTTTATTCCCTTGACCCACCCAAGAAAGAAGGTGCTAGGGACGCTGTCTCAACCAGCAAGAATGAACGCGAGATGGGACAACATAACATTAAGAAGTTATGTACTCACCATAACATTCCATGTTTGTTGTCCATAATCTCGCCTTCATTCTTGCGTTCCACCCTCCTTCCTCCAACCTTCACTCCTGGAGGATTGAGAGAAATTTTATTGATTGTGAATTGTGTTCTCTGCTTCCCTTCTCATCTCAAGAGACACAGACTAATAACTGTTAACTTGGGGATTTTGTATATAATTCCAAAATAGGTTAGTAATTTGCAAACAAGATCTGGGTAATCTTTCCTAAGCATGATGGGATAGGGTATAGCCTTGAGCCAGTGGAAGCTCTCAAGCTTTAGTAATAGGCCGAGTTGGAACCGATGCTCGGTTCCGAACCCAACCAGCAAGAATGAAGGCGAGATTATGGACAACAAACATGGAACCTTATGGTGACTACATAACTTATTAATGTATTTATAGCATGATGGGCTGCAGGGAAAAGATCAAACTGCAGTGTTTTTGAGGTTATTAATAATTTACAGATAGACAAGTAGTAAATTACCTTAAAAGTTGATGATAAGAGAGATATGAAAGGAGAAAATATGGAAATGAGCAGGAAGATAAATAGAGGAGAAATTGTAATTAGTTTTGGGGTGTGAGAAAAAGAGGAAGAGTCAGAGTTTAGGAAATTAGTGCAGTATGAGGAGGAGTGATAAGGTACAAAAGACTGGGAAGCAAAGTGTTTTTACTTTTTTTAACATACATCCTGCATCCAGTATCTTCTTGGAATCTACAGTGGCTAAATAATCCTTTCAAAGCCTGCTAGAGCTTGTAAGATCAGGCCTCAGTGGAAGTAACTCAACTTCCTGCTCCATGTACACCTACAACAACAAGTCACCAACAGCAAAGCTGCTCCCAGTCAACTAATGCTATAGCAGTTTCTGATACAAATGATAAACCAGCATCTGATAAAAATGTACTCATGACTGATGACTCAGTTATGAGACATACAGACCCCCACCCCTCACTAAGCTGGACAAGGGCAAGGTTACTGTCAGCTTCACTTCAGGTGCTAGGATCACAGACATTATGAGGGCCCCTCAGGACTCTTTCCCAAGACAAATATAACTATGTGCATGGCAGTGATCCATGTGGGAGTGAATGACTTGAGGAGCAAAACCAGAGGTACATGTAGGGAAATGTGTCAGAACTGTCAAGGCATGTGATGGATGCAGGTAAGACTCTGGTCCCAAGAGGAAACCTTCCTTCACCATGAATGATGTCTAGATATCAATATAGCTGTTCTCATTCCTGAGAGATAGAGTATGTATCAGCTTGGGGATGAGATGATAATTTACTTGTTTTGAAATAGATGGCCTGCATCTCTTTTTCAAGGTTTCTGCATACTGGTAAAAGCCACGGCTGCCCCCATGCCTGTTTCAGGCAGCGTTCATCTAATGGGCATGCCAACTTAGCAAATTTATCTAGCACTAAACTAGATCACATTAAGGTGGCTCCTCTCAATGCCTGCAGTCTCAATAACAAATTGTCGTATCATAGCTCTCCTGCATCTGGAAAATATTTATGTGTATTTACAGAGACTTGGTTTAACTTTGAAAGAAGCACTCACTCCATACCTGGATTTTGTATCTATCATGCCTTCAGATCTGGTGTAAACTCTGGTGGTGTTCCCATATTTGTAAAGAACAACATCTCATTTAGACTGATTCTTGTTGCCCACAAACCAAGCTCCTAAAACTTCAGTTTACAACAGACAAGACAAACTTTCAGCTTATAGCATGTTACAGACCCCTTTATGTCTTCAGATGATCATGTCTGATTTGTAGAAGTTTTAGAAGGAATTTCTATAAGCTGTGACAAATTTATATGACATGCTATTGATGTTAACTTGTTTAACATCTCACCATCCAGCAAGGGCTTGTATAGGAAAAGGCATCTCCTTGTGCTACTTGTGTGGTCTCCCCTCATTTACATCTGCCATTGTAAAAACTCTGACTCTCTCCAATAAAATATGTCCGTTCATATCTAATTTATGATGGAATGTACACCACTGCCTTACTCTTTCAAAGACTAAGTGGCTTCCAGTGCAGGACAGGTCACATATTCTTGGTTTCTTGCTTTTCATAATATTTAAGCTATAGCCCACTCCTGTCTATCTCTCTCATCAAAACTTTTTTTCTGCCACTCAAACCTATAACCTAAGAAGCCAAGCCAGAGCTGTTCCTTCCCTACAAATTCCTTCTCAAAGACTGCACTGTTCTAGCCATTGCTTTTCTGTACTGATCCCAAAACTATTGCAGTCACTTCCTCCTAATTTAACTGATCACACAAACTAGTCCCTGTTCGGGCCACAGTTCAAACAATACTTTCTAAAACAGTTTGAGTGAAAATGTACATCTAAAGAACATTTCTCCTAAATAAGTATCTCCAAATATGTAGTACATTTACCTCCCAAATGTCTGATACACATAACTGAAACTCACTTGTACTAAATGGTGATTCAACTTAACACACCATTACTGCTTTTAACCACTATGCATAATCTAGCTCCCTCTTTCATCTTACTGGTCTCTATTAATTTTGCTGACCTAGCTACTATTGCCCATATCTCCATAACTTCCACTCCTCCTGCTTTAACTCTGTTCTCCATTTTCTTTTCCTTTACTGTAAATGTGCCCATATTCGGTTTGTTACATCTTCTATGTATATATTGTTTGCCAGCATTCTGTGCTTGCACATAAATGTAAACCACTGGTATCTCCAGAGAGTTCTGGATTTAATAAATAGGAACCTACTATATAGCAAACTCTTTTGGATCTGGTTCTCACTAATATCGCCTCTATGCACTCCACTACTGTAGTTCCTCCTTATCTAGTTAATTTAGAACATAAACTAGTGACATGTACTCTCAAAATCACAATAGCCCCTGTTACCAATGTTTCCAGATTTAAGGACTTAGAAAGGTTGGGCCATATACAATTACATGATAAAATCTCTGAATTTATCTATGACATTACTACCATTGACCCTGATACAATGACCAGCTTCATTAAGGAATTGTATGCCCATTTAGACAAAGGGATTGATGTAGCTAGCCAGCTAGAGCCAAATACAATGGAATTTTTAATGATAAACCACTGAGGTAGTCAATAACATAAACAAACTTTATAACAAGAGAAAAAAAAGTCTTTAACTGAACAATAGGGCTAGAACTCTGCAAAATGAGGATAGCATAAAAATATCACCAAGGACCAGTAAAGCAAATCATAAATGGAGATTAACTTCTGAAACAAATGATAACTACAATTTTTCTTTAGCTATGTTAAAAGGCTAAGAAATAACACTCAACATTGTTCTGCCCTTTTCCTTAATGGGATCTCCAGTCCATCCTAAATTATATAGCAACTATCCAAGCAAATAAGTTCTCTGCAAGCTTCACTCTTGAAGTACCTATTCCAACATCACTCTTTCCAGAATCCCTTGCACCCCCTATCATCACTAAAGAACATCTTCTTAAGGTGTCATAAAAAAACAAAAATAAAAATTATAAAAAGCACACCCTCACTATATGAAAAGGTAGTCAGAGACCTGGGAACTTGGGTCAACAGTTCTTTGATCATCATGTGACAGCTGTAGTCAGGAAATCCTTCTGCTTAGCAAAACTAATAGCCAAATATATTTTGTCTAGATCCAAAGAGGTTATTATTCCCCTTTATTCAACACTGATCAGTCCCGTTATAGAGTATACCACTCTGTTATATATCTCACACAGTATATCAACAAACTTGAAAAGTCTTTGAAATTCCTAACAAAAAAAAATCTCCGGCCTTAAAAGCCTTAGTTCCCAGGAAAGAGAGTAGAAGCTTTGTCCCTATACTCTACTATAGACTCTTGAGAAGCATTTGCGCCTTGCTTACCATGCTATTTGAGATCCAATCGTCCTTGACCTCCTATATCTTAGTAAGTCAAACAGCTCAGCTAAATCTTCATCAATGGATTAAACACAATGGAGAGACAGATTCATCACCCAACACCTCCCCATCTCTGGAATATTTTTTTCTGCAGATTAATTAATGTGATTCAGTACCATCCTTCATACTAAACCTAGATGTCTAGATTGGTAGTTTCAAGTTTATCCTGGGACTAACTGCCCTTTTCTTCCATAAGAAAGGAGGTACAGCCAGAGGTTGGGTGCTGGCAAGGCATACATGGTCTTTGGACTAACTGGCTGTAAGTCTCCCTTGTGACATATCAAACCTAAAGGTCCACCTCTGCCTCTTATCTTATATATAGGAACACTTCATCCTACCAGAACAAAACATGAAAAGATACAATGTGTCTTATTAGAAAAAAATCATAAATTCAGGGTCTCCTTGACAGGACAAAAGAATAGTAAACTTGAAGATTCCTTTAAGTAGCTTTTAACTAAAGTTCATATAAGTCACTCCACCACATTGTATCAAGCAGTTGTATATATCATGGCACCTCCAAGTATTGGCATACTTAACAAGCGCTGAGGGTGAGATTGTAAAACATGCCCCCAAAGGTAATAATAATTTTAATGGGGAATTCAATCTCAGTTCTGTAGGCTGCAAAAGTACTGCAGTTTCTTAATTTCAGCTGTACTAATGGCCTTACACAGCTGTCACCTCCTCCATTAGGCATACAACCCTCCACCAACAAAAACTGACTATTAGAACTCCTAGTAACTATTATTTCTCACAGATCAGTAATGTGCCCTGCCTTCTCAATTCCATAAGTGACTATACTCCAGCAGTCATTTCATTTAAAAGACGAAAAATCATTCAGGTATTTAAGTTGTAGAACCATCCAAGAATCAGATGAAAGTGAAAAGATCTCAGATGCACACAACAGAGATTGATCAGTTGATCCGATGTTGTCCATTTTGTACTGATTCAACCTTTGGGAAATTGGATATAACTCAAATCCAGCTTCAGCAACTTCAAACCTTTGGATCCAGAGTTCTTAGTCCTCCCCACCTATAATTTCCTGTCATCTGTCAAATTACCTCAGATCTCATTTCCCACTTTAACCAGACAGCCATAGAGGCTCTGAGTTTACTTTTTGGATAAGTGGATTTTTTCACTCTAGTCTGTTTGGATTTTATTGTAACTTTTTCACTACTTTTTTTCTGTTTCTCTTCTCCTAATGTGAATATATATATATATATATATATATATATATATATATATATATATATATATATATATATATATATAGGTAGCTAGATACATAGATATAATACTTTTCCAAAGTATTCTAATTTTCTTACTATAGCAGCAGTTTCAGTTACAATAATTCCTTATAACTATTGTTTTCTTTTTGTGTGTTTTAAGTCGGATCAGGCATTATTTAATTAAGATTTGTAGAGTGCCTGAACTTCCTTATAACATCAAAGTTTTAAGAAATGTCAAAATGTGGCCACAAAATTCCTTCACAGGGGCCCCATTCCCTTTGCATATATTGTCTGGGAGCAGGACATCTTGATAAAGAATGTGAAGCCTGCTTTATTTGGTCATAAAGCTCTTCAGAGTAGAAGAGACAAACTAACTTTGAATGAACTCCTTCCATTTGCTTCAGGGTCTTTTGTGGTTTCTCCAGCATCTTCAACCTCAAGGGAGAAAGAGAAGGATAAAGATAAAGATGCTCCAAAATCAAAATAGCTAGCAAGGGTATTGAAAAGAAATAGAAATTGGTCCCTGGATTCCACAGTCTCAGCGGGCCTGGTACCAAAAATACCGAAGTCCTTGGATCCGAAGCCTTGGACCTGTTCTCCATCTCCATCCAGGCTTTTCACTCTGGATCTGATCAGCACTCAACTTAATTCAGCCATTCTGCAACAGCAATCCAGGGCTTTGTCAATTGCTTCTTCTAGGTTTACCCGTTCTTCACGGAGCCACACTGAAGCTGACATTGACATGATGTTGCTGAAATTTCTCCAGACACGGATATAGTTGGGGGTCCTCCTGGCTGTCTCCCCTCTGGTGGAGCTAGGGACTTCATCATCACCCTTTTCTTGTGAGCTGGGAACTTTACCATCAACCCTTCCTTTTTCAACTCCGTTGTAGGTCTTTCCTTTGAAAACAAAGCCCTTGGATCTGAAAACCTCAAGTGCACCTATGTTAACTTTAATAGTGCCATCCACTTGGGCTCCAGTTATGACCCAGTCTCTCTTACATACATACAAATATTTCAAGCACAGGCATTAATGCCCTTCTAGCTTGCCAATATACCAAAACACTTGTTCCCATAATAAGTATTCAGGCTGCTCTTAAAAATATCTAAACCAATTCTTGCTTTAACGTAATTTGGTAGTCTGTTTCATGCATCAGCTACTCTGTCAGTGACCCAATTAGTACACTTCTCATTCCTATAGAATCTTCTACATAGGTTGTCTGATGATTCTCTAGTACGTTTTGATAACCCCAAACATTCCCAGAGGTAGTTGTGTCTTGACTCCAAGTCTCTTGTATCAAGCTAAGAGTTGGAACTGAAATTTTGGAACCAATGTCCAAGGAGAGGGTTCAATGCTGAAGTAGCTGGAGCCATCACTTCCTCTCTGAGCATTGACTCTTAATAGCCTGGCTCCAATGTCAGGTTCAGAGATAGGAAGGGATGGGGCGTTGGGGACTTTTTCTGTACCAGCTTGTAGTTAGTCTTTATCATCTCATATCTCTTCTTTGGCTTTTGAGGCCTTCCACTGAATCCTGTCATGTTTTAGCAAAGATGTGCCTCCATCCTTTTTGGATCTGAACCAACCTCAAACTTATTCTGCTATGAAATCCACTCCTTCTCATTGACAAGGGCAGTCAGTATCCAAAAGTCTCGAGGAAGTTACTGTCTTTGAATTCTCACACTGATTCAGACCTGTCACCAGATATTCCCCAATAACAATGAAACAGAAAGCAGATGTGCAAATGGAAACTCTTGGATTTATCACCAGAATCTGTCACAGAAGACATGGATTTGTAGAGAAGGAAAGTTTTCCTGAGATCACCTTTTGGAGACATCTCCTTTGGAGAAATTCTACAGTTGGTCAAACAGAAAGTGGGGTTGGTCCACAGATATGCCTGCAGTGGAAGAATTCATTTTCCTGGCTTTTGGAGCTGGCTGTTCTACATTCTGGCTGGCCCCCTCCCCCCGACACCTTTACTGTTCTAATGGCTCATAGAGACTGGAAGGAACCTGATACAGAAGAGCTGATACCCAAAAAATCTTTCAGGATTCTAACAGTAAATTTCACTGAAGTAATGCCCCCCCCCCCCATGGATGCCATGGTCATAATGGCAGCCACAGAGAAGGAACTTTCAGAGAGGAGTTCATCTGTCCATTCCCCTAACAGGAAGTCCAGGGACTTGGACAGATTCAATAACCAGGCATACACTTCAGCAACGTTTTGCCTGAGAATGCTGAACTGCATGGCCCATACTATTCAGTTCCAAAGAGATCACCAGTTCACTTTCAGGTAATTTGCCACTGGATATCCAGAAGACAGTGGAATCCCAGCTTTCTACCTTATCTTTTGTTTTGAATGTCTTCTTGTGTCTGCTTTCAAATGCAGCTGATGAGACGGCCAGAGCAGTAGGTACTGGTATAGCCTTGCACTGCCATGCCTGGATGAGATTGTGTGATTTTGCAGAGGGCTTTAAGGCATCCTTCATCAGTGCTTCTTTTGATGGTACTACATTGTTTGGCTTGAAAATTAAGACACAATAACAAGAAGTGGACAAGATGATAAGACTATCTACCATTGAAATCCATTTCTCCACTCCTCAGAGAACCTTCTCCTGGAATCAGAGAGGAGGGAAAAAATGTGGTTCTGAAAATTGCAAGGTTCTACCCAGGAAGCTTCTTCAGACAGACCTCCCCACAGCAGAGTTGAAGAGGCAGAAGTGGACCACAAAACCAAGGATTCAACATACCCTTTTCTAAGAAATCCTTTCGGTGCTCCTGAATGGTTGCCTGGCTTCCGCACTCTGGAAGGAGTCAGGAGGTGCCTATCCTTACATCTTCAAACCTGGCAGGCCATCACCTCAGACTCTTGAGGGTTAAGGATAATAAACAGAAAATACTCAGTACCATTTTTAGCAGAGCCTGAGGCAAAAGCAAGGATTCCTTTAATGCCACCCAATCAGTTATAATCCTCAACAGCAGAAGTAAACAATTTGTTGGAAAAAAAAGAGTCATCCAGCAGGTCCCACCAGACCAGACAGGATCTGGTGTCTACTCCTGGTTCTTTTTACTTCCAAAAAAGACAGAAGACCTAAGGCCAATTTTGGACCTAAAACATTTAAGCCAATACAGAACCAGACAAAATTCCAGAATGTTATGGTTCAGGGACAATTTAATGTGCTGTATCAATCTCTAGAATGTGTATTATCACTTAAAGATACACATACACTCCAGGAGATTTTTCCATTTCCAGCTGGTAGCCAATCATTTTCAGTGAATAGCTCTGCCATTAGGACTCACCCTAATCCCCTGGGTGTTTAATAAATGCATGGCAGAAGTAACAGCCTGTCTCAGACTGCAAGGTGGATGTTCCTGTACTTAGATGATTGGCTCCTCACTGCTCAGACCAGGGATTTGCTAATTCTACAAAGCAACCTCTTACTCCAACTACTCCACCATCTGGGGATTACATTGAACAGACAGAAGATCAAACTGATCCCAGCTCAGAATCTAGAATTTATTGGATGCCACCTAAGCAATACAACTCAAAAACCAATAAAGGCAGATGCCCAAAAGCACTAGGCACAACGTTTTATTAAAATAAGTGCTTTTGTCCACATATAAACCCATGGACTTCTTCAGATTCTGGAGTCCATGGGTTTATATGTGGATGAAAACATTTATTATTTTATTTATTTATTTAACATTTGTTTAATAGGAAAGTCTGACTGAGTCAGGAACCCATTTTCAGCGGAGGCCTGGGGAGAAAAGCTCCAAATGATACATGAAAGTTAAGACATTGTACATGAACAAGACAATAGCAAGTATTAAAGCACACATTAAATAAGTAATGAATACTAAATAATTACAGAGAGGTAGATACAATAATAAAACATACTAGATAAGCAATACAAAAAAAAGTAATGTGGTAGATTACATTTTTTGTCAGGTAGGATTAAGGTAAAGAGTGAGGGTCAGGCAGACAGTCAGAATATTAGAAGCAAGCATATGCTTAGAAGAATTGTGGAGTAGGATGGGAATAGTTAAGGGTGTAGAAATACATAAAGTTTTTTAGTTCAATATGGTAATGGTTAGTGGAATAAATTCATAGTCTAGGGATCTCCAGATGTAGAAAGGAAAGGCCCTAGAGAGTGAACAGAGTTTACCTGTTAGGGAATGAGCAGGGGCATGTCTGATTACAAAGAAAATGTTTTCTAGGGTGTGTTTGAAGTTGTTAAAGCTCTCAGTGGTAGTAATGTCTGTTGGCAGAGAGTTCCAGAGCTTGGCAATAGCATGAGAGTATAGGAACTGTCCAGCTCTTTTCTTTGGAATGTAGATGGTTAGGAGTTGTTTGTTTTCAGAGCAGAGGGCTTTGGGAGGGATGTAGGATTTTAGGACAGATTTAAGGGCTGGGCAACTATCAGGTGCATATATCATTTTATGTTCAGAAAACAGCTGAACTAGGTTTAGGTGGTTTGTGAGTTTGAGCTAGTTTGGTTCTTTCAGAGCTAGGGAGTGATGGGAACAGTATAAGTAGCCTGTGGCAAATTTGGCAATTTTATGGTAGCAGGATTGGAGCTTGTTTTTAAGATAAGATTGTATAAATGTATAAGAGATGGAAGCAAATAGGTGTTGGCGAGGGTTTTTCTGATGGAGCTATCCAAGAAAGTATTTTGTCTATACAGTGTTCTTAGTTTGATGTATGTTTTTCTTAATGCTATTGCAGATGTGGTGTTTGAAAGTTAGTTTGTTGTCTATGGTAATGCCTAGTAGTATAACTGTGGGAACTATTTCAATTTCTGTGTTATCCCGAGAGAATATTTTAAAGTCAGATGTGAGTGGTTTTGCTGAAAAAAGCAAGAGTTTTGTTTTTTAGGATTTAGGAGTAGCTGGGCTTCTCTCAGCCATGTCTCTGTTGAGGTAATGGTGGTTTGGGTGAGTTGCTGGAGATGTTGTGTTATTAGAGGAGGAAATTATGGTAGTGTCATCTGCGTATTGGATAATGGAGCTAAGGGCTGACAAGGTGTGAAGGTTGTTGGTGAAAACACTGAAGAGTAAGGGTCCAAGTATGGACCCTTGTGGTACCCCAGTTGTGTTGGTTTGGTATTGGGATAGTTTATTTTGCCATTTAATGCATTGTTTATGGTTGGATAGGTAGCTTGCAAACCATTTGAGGGATGATGGGGTGGAGCCTACAATGGATAGCTGATGAAGAAGTTTATTGTGGGACACTGTGTCAAATACCTTTGATAAGTCTAGTAGTAAGACAGAGGTGATATTACTAGAGTCAATGGATTTGGACACAGTGTCCATGAAGGAAATCAGGGCAGTGGTGGTGCTGTGTGAGGGGCGAAAACCATGTTGGGTAGGGGGAAATTAGTTTGTTTTGCATGAGATGGTGAAGCAATTGCCTATGTATGCATTTTTCCAGGAGTTTGGAAAGAGGAGAGAGGATGGAGATTGGTCGATAATTGGATAGTTCATTGGAGTTGCTCCCTTTATGTAAAGGGGTGATGATAGATTTTTTTTCCCAGAGGTTAGGGACATTGGACTTTGCTATGGCATGATTTATAAGGATGCTGACAGGATATGCTATGGCTTCTGCAGCAGGTTTTAAGTATTCGGGGGGAGTTTGTCAGAGGAGAGGGAGCATGGTTTTGTTTTTGAAGCAGTTTTTGAATGAGAGAGGTAGGGACAGGTTTAAGAGAAAAGGGGATAGAAGTAGTACTAGTTTGGTGAGGAGGTGAAAGGGGTTTTTGTTTGTTTGTGAAGGAGTCATGAGATAAGGGTGGAGGGGGATTAGAGATGGGGCTTGAGGTAGTTTTGGCAATGGGACTTGTTAACAGGTTGCTTATGCTCTCTATAAACTGAGAGTTAAACAGGTTGGCTAGTTCTGAGGGAGTTTTCTCAGAGCGTGGTGATGGAGTTTGTTTAGAGCCTGGGGTAAGAATGATGAAGATATATTTCCAAAATTATTTTGAGTTGTTTTTGTGGTTTGCCAGTTGGTTGGAAAAGTGTTTTTTTTGGGGGGCGGGGGGGTTGTCTAAGATCACTAGCTTTTTTGCTTTGTTTCATAACTGTTTATATTTGATTAGGTTAGCATCAGATTTGTTATTGTATCATTCCTTCCAGGCTTTATCTCTATCTTGTAAATGTTGTTTGCTATTTTTTGTTAGCCAGGGAGCATGGTTAGTTTTTATTCTTTTGGTGTGGAGGGGGGCTAGGCTGTCGAGAGCCTTTAGAAATACATTGTTGAAGTATTCAAGGGTATCTTCTAGTGGTAGGGTTTTAAGTGTATTCCAGTTAGTGTATTTTAAGATTTCATTAAACTTTTGTTGGTCTTGGTTTTGTATGTGTGGGTAATTTGTGGTGTGGATCTATATATGAATATGGGTAGGTGGTCACTAAGACTATTGGGTAGAGTGTAGAGCTTAGAGTGTTTGTCAGGATTAGAAACTATTATCCAGTCAAGAGTTGCATGTAGGGTATTGCTGTTATGTATACGGGTGGCACTGGTAACGAGCTGGGTGTAACCATAGAGGTTTATGCTATTAGTAGGAGAGTCAATCATCAGATCTTACCAGTTGATATTGATATCTCCCATAATTATAGTTTCATTACTGATGTTTTCTGATATCCAGGAGAGGATATTTTCCATGGTTTGGATTTTTTGCCCGGGGGGGATATATAGTCCAGCAATGCATATTTGTGTTGTTAATTTGTAGGGTTCCGATTAGAATTTCATTATTGTTGAAAGTTGATATTTCTTTAAGGAAAGGTGAGATTGTGATGGTGTTAGTATAGATTAAGGCTACCCTGCCACCTTTTTTGTTGGTTCTGTCTTTTCTAAGTATATTATAGCCTGTGATGTTATTTTAGTATCATGGATATGGGGTTTTAGCCAAGTTTCGGTGATTACTAGAATATCTGGGGTGTATTGACTTAACCAAGCATGAAATTCTGTGGTCTTGTTACAGATACTGTATGTGTTTAGGATTTCTAGAAGAATATTTTTAGGGTGTAGGTTTTTAGCAGAGGAAGCCGTAGTTGGGAGCTGTGGGTTGGGTGGATGTCCCCACACAGGGATAGAATGTGTTGCTTGAAGAGGTAATGTTTGAGGTATTGGGTAGGTTTATTATTGCTGACTATTATGTAGTAGTTAGGTTTACCAGTAATGTTGTCAGAAAGGATTTTGAGTTTTGAGAGATGCAAATGTGGCATTTGAATTAGGCTGGCTGATGTGTCACTAAAGCTTTTTTTAATGTCTCCAAGTCTTTTGGGTTTCTAACACCACAATGGGAATGGACCCCATTCCTAGGTCAAAGTACTATTATAGTTCATGAAATTACTATTGTTTCAATCTTTGATCTCAGCCAGTAGTGCTCTTCACAGCACCCACGATGTGCCCAGTAATGACTCCTTCTGCAGTTCGTATGGAGTTACATGTGTTGCTAACATATCTAAATATGATTTTAAATTTTTTTTTATAAGACCCATTGCTCCTACTTCTATTGGAACTGTCTGGGTATCTTTCTTCCACATTGTTCTCATTTCTACCTGCAGATCCTGATATTTTATGACTTTATGTCTCTCTGTACGCAAGACACTGTAGTCACTGGGTGTGGCAGTTTCAATGATCAATGCTACTCTTGTCTTCTGTTCTTGGACCATTGTATCCGGTTTTCTAGCATCTATCTTTTGAACTGTTGGTAATGGATGATCCCATGTGAAGTAGACTTCATTTTCCATGATGCTTTGTGGCTCATGTTTCCAGTGTTTTTCAGCCACTTCAATACCATAATATTTGCACAATCCCCAGTGCAACAATCTCTCCACATTATTATGCCTTTCAGTATACTGTCCTTCTGCCATTAGTATGTCTCAGCCAGCAACGAGGTGTGTAACTGTTTCCAATTTGGTTTTACAAAACCTACATTTGTCTGTTTCTCCTACATGTTCAATGGACTTTATAAACCAATGTGCATGCAGCCCACTATCTTGGGCCACCAATATTAACCTTTCATCTCTTGGTTTGAATTTGCCTGTCGTTAACCATTCCTGTGTTCGTTCCTGATCAACATGAGGTTCTTCCAGATGTTTTCTATACTTGTAACTATATTTATGCTTTTTCCACATTTCTTGCATTCTCATCTGATCCTACACCTTATAATCTTTCTTTTGTTTTTGGCACATTCAGTTGCTGCCTGATTTGTATCTACTTCTGGTTTGATCTCCCTTCCTGCTTGACACCGATAAGCTACTGCTATATTAAGCAGAGAAGTCATCTTAGATTTATTCTCCTCATGTTTCAAAACTTTCACTACATTTGAGTCTTGCAAGGTCAGCAGATATGTGTGGATTCCCACAATTGCAGATCTATACATATAATAAATTTCAAAGAGGCCCATTCCTCCTTTGGAATGAGGAATATATAACCTTGGAATGCACTGATTTTTATAAATCATTTGGTGAGCATGAAGAGGGCGGTCACGGTGGTGCAGTGGTTAGCATTGCCGCCTCACAGCAAGAGGCTGGCCGGTTTGATCCTTGGCTGGGGTGCCTTCTGTGCGGAGTCTGCATGTCCTCCCTGTGGTCGCGTGTGTTTCTTCCGAATGCTCCGGTTTCCTACCACATCCCAAAGACATGTAGGTGGATTGGACACACTAAATTGACCCTAGGTGTGAGTGCGTGTGTGTGGCTTCTTTGGAAGGTTGGGTGCCAGGTGGGCAACTCGACACCGTAAAACTCCACTGCCAGTCATGAGCAGACAGGTGATCCGCTGTGGTGACCCCTAACCAGGAAAAGCCGAAAGAAGAAGAAGAAGATTTGGTGAGCAAGAAGCATCCTTCTTGTTTTCCTATCTAATCTATCCAACATTTTTGGGGCCAGTCAGTCACTGCAAAACTGTAAGTTAGGACAGGAAGAGCAAATTGCTTTATAGCTTAGATTTTGTTGCTAGATGTCAGTGCTGTTTTCAGGATTAATTTAAGTCTTCTGAAGTATTCCTTACTAAGTTTTATTCGCATTTGTTTGATCCTTCTGTGAAGAGTGGGTAAAGATAGATAAAGGCTGCCAGCCTAGCCAGATAGAATTTTGCAGATAATTCTGTCATTTCTAAATATGAATGTAAACTACAGGCTTGTTGTCTTAAATGTAAAGAAATAGTGTTACCTGTGGAAATGAAAAAAATGTGATAACAGTGCACTCTACTGACCAAAGTAAAGCATGTTGTGACCCTTTGATCTAAAGTCGGCTCCAGCCCGTCTAGATGAAGACATTCTTTCTATTGTTTTAACCAAGAGTTAAATTGCTAGATTTAAACATGCAAATGTATTTTTATTGCTCTGCTTCCTGACCAACTGCAAGATAACAAAAGGAGATGCTATGAATGTAAATGCAGTTTCTGTTAGCCTGGGAACCCAGGGAAGTGTGAAGAATGATGTATTGTGTAGCCTGGGAACCCCAGGAAAGTGTAAAGAATGATGTAATGTGAATTAGAACTGCAATTTCAATTTAAACAGAGAGAACCAGAGAGGGTTAAGCATTTTTGTCTTGACCATTCCACTCATCAGCACTCTGCCTGTTTTCTTATGTAAGTTATCTTAGACTTTTGTTTTCTTTTGGAAATAGCTAGAAACTAGAAAAATTAGACTTGTTTTTCTGTAATGTCAGAACTGTACTACTGAATTATTTTAAGTATTTCTCTGTGATCTCTGAACTCTTGACTAGCACTGTGTAGTAAGAAGTATTGTCTTGTGTTTTTATTATTTATTATTAAATATTTTAAAACCTTTCAACTGTGACTGTTTTGTGTAGAGATAATTTAAGCTCTAGAGTACATTGCATATTTATAGTGATTACTGTACCAAGTCACTCTAATAAGCCTTGACTGTTTAGTTATACTACCAATTGGATAATAATATTGCACAGTAATAATTGGACACCCTTTTCAGGGCCTTTGAGTAGCTGATAAATATTAGCTGGGTGGTGGCAGGCAGTACTACCGTATAGTCTGGGTAATAGGGGCACAGCTGGAGAACCCATGCCAGCCTTTCCCATGAGTGTCTGTGTGGTTGTATAAACTCTTATCTCAAAGTGTGTGTGTGTCAGCTAATTGAGCAGGGACATGAAGCATTGGTTGGACAGAGAGGGTGCTGGAGGTTTTAGCTTGTCCAGCTAGGCTGAGATCTGGACCCTATAGCTGTGCCAGTGGGGAGTCTTATTGGAGACCTGGAAAGCAAGGGAACGACCAGCCACAGACTGACTGTGATCTCTGTGTGTTCTTAAGGGAAATTGCACTTTACTGTGTGTATTTGTTATCCTTTCTTCATATATGAGACACCCTTTCTGGTGTTAGTGGTGAGGATTGAGGCTCCTTGATTGCTGGGCCAGGGCACGGGCGTCACATATTAATTGCTTGGCAGTGGTGGGATATCCACACCATATATTAATTGTTTGGCAGTGGTTGGATATCCACATCACATATTAATTTGTTACAAATACTAATTGGCTTTTACTGGTGTGGGTAGAGTGAATTCCTATAGCTTGTGTACAGTGAGCTTTGAAGGTATTTTGTACTCCAAATCAGCCACGCAGTGAATACTCAGAGTTCAGATCACAACTGTTTTATTTCTTTTGTTAGCTTAGTTAGTCAGGGTGAGCAGGCAGCATGTCAGCAGAGGAGTATGGAAAGCTGGCAAGGAGCCAGCTGGTGGAGATGTGCCAGGCTAGGGGACTGGTGCATGGAAACCTGACTAAGGCAGACCTGATTGCAGCCTTGGTTACAGCTGCATTAGAGAACTGGCAGTGGAGCTATAATACCCTTGGAGAATGGACGGCTCATCCTTTCTGTAGAGGACTTAAAAATCCATCTGGAGCTAAAGAGACTTGAGTTGGAGGCCAGGAGTTTGGAGATAGAAGCCGAGGAAAAGGAGAGGTAGAGGAAGCATGAGAGATAAATGCTGACTCTTCTCCAGAGTCATGGAGGTAATGGGGAAAGGAGTAACTGGACCCCAGAAGCACAACAGGTCAGTAAATTTCTTCCACAGTTTAAAGAGGCGGATAATTTTGTTAGTTTCATTCATATGTTTGAGAGGGTATGCAAACAGTATAGTGTTGACCAAAGGCTCTGGGTATGGTTCCTGACCCCCTTACTCCATGGTAAATCTGTAACTGTAGTGTCTAAAATGTCTGACGTTGCATGTCTTGATTATACTGCTATAAAAAAATGTCTATTAGAGTTTTTTTTAACCTAACACCTTAAACATATTGGAAAACGTTTTGTGAGCATAGATGCAAGGCAGATGAATGTAGGTGTGAATATGTTGCTGAACTGAGCACTTATTTCCATAGGTGGGTGAGTGGATGTCACTTCACCACTTTTGAAGGGCTGGCAGACCTTTTGGTGAGGGAACAAGCCCTTAGCACTTTGCCTGAGGACATGAGGATCTGGTTAGCTGATAGACAATGTGCTACTTCAGATGAGTTGGGGAAGAAGGGAGACCTATACCTGGCAAGCAGGGCAACCCTGCACAGGAAGGGGACCCCCAATACTGCTCATGGGTCTAAAGGAACCCATGGTGGGAAGCACAGACTGCCCCAACAGAATCTGCCAGTAGCAGGGGAAGCCACTAGTCCAGGTACACATCCAGGAGCTAGGGTTAAATGTTTTGAATGCAACCAGTAGGGTCATGTGGCATACAGGTGTCCATGGAGGCAAGGTGGGGAACAAAAGGTGAGGGAGCCAGTAAGTGGGTGAGACAAAATGCCAATAGTAGGTTGTCTTGCGACAACAGGGGTACTAAACTACCATCCTGCAGATGTCCTGAGAGGGAAAGATTTGGATGAGGCAGTACCATGTGCTTATGCAGTTACACACAGTAAGGCTAGGAGACAAGCATGTGGGTCTGGTAGCCTGGGGGAGACCCAGACAGACTGCATACTTGCAGCCAGGACTGGTGAGGTGGTTACTTCAGGGAGGGAGCTACTCTGTAGCAGTGAAACTGAATCTGAGCCACAACTGCTTGTGGATGCTGATCCCTTACACAGAGTGACTGCAAAGGTAGAGGTGAGAAGTAGTACCAAGGCTGACAAGGAGGCACCACTGTCAGAAGATGCCAGACTTCCTGTGGAAGGGGAGCTGGGAAGGGTTACAAGGACAGAGTTGAGACAGGCTCAGCTCTCAGACCCTACATTGCAAGTCCTGCAGCAGGTAGCTAGGGAGGCACGTAATACTCAAGGAAAGGGGGAATCTGTATACTAGAACAAAGGGTTACTATACAGAAAGTGGACTCCTGAGGGAGGGCTAGATGGTGAGAGAGTACAGCAGTTGGTAGTGCCTAGAGCCTACCCTCTGGCGCTTCTAGCCATAGCCCATGATATTCCCTTTGCAGGTCATATGGGCATAAAACATAAAAAGAGGCATCTTATGCAGAACTTCTATTGGCCGGGAATTTCCAGAGCTGTAATAGGGTACTGCAGGACCTGTGAGCAGTGCCAAAAGGTAGGCAAGGCAGGAGACAAGGGGAGAGCTCCTTTGATTCCTTTGCCTATGATTAAGGAGCCATTTCAGAGGGTAGCTATGGATATTGTGGGTCCTGTGAGTACCCCAAGTTCCACAGGGGAAGAAGTATATCCTAGTGGTAGTGGATTATGCTACACGATACCCTGAGGCAGTGGCTTTGTCCTCCATTGCGGCAGAGAAGGTGGCAAATGCTTTGTTAGAGATTTTCAGCAGAGTAGGTTTCCCAAAAGAAATACTGACTGACAGAGGTGCAATTTCATGTCAGACCTGCTGGCTTGTCTGTGGAAGTCCTGTGGGGTGAAGCACATGAAGACCACCCCCTACTATCCCCAGACTAATGGACTTGTTGAGAGGTTAAACTCTACAATCAAGTCCATGCTATGGGCATTTGCAGATCAGTTTAAGAGGAAGTGGGACAAATATTTGCCCCATCTGTTGTTTGCTTACAGAGAGGTTCCCCAGGAATCCACATGTTTTTCACCCTTTGAGTTGCTATATGGGCATAAGGTGCAAGGGACCTCTACATTTGATTCGAGATAAGTGGGAAGGTGAGTGCAAGTCTCACAAGGAGTCTGTTGTGGCATACATCCTAAACCGCAGGACAAAGCTCAGGGAACCCATGGGCTTGACCCAGGAGAACCTGGAGAAGCCCAACAACAGAAAAAGGTGTGGTATGACAGGAATGCTCGAGCTAAAGAGTATGCTGTGGGGCAGCAGGTAATGGTTCTTATTCCTGTCAGACGCAACAAACTGCAAGCAGCTTTGGAGGGACCCTACAAGGTGGTAAGAAAGGTAAGTGATGTTAACTACATGATGGAACTGCTAGGCAGAAAGGGGCACAAATTGTACCATGTTAACATGATGAAACCTTACCATGATAGGAAGGCCCCTTTGCTGAGCATTTGCAGTGGATTGCAGGAGGAGTCTGAGGGAGATCTGAGGACTGATCTCCTCAGTGAGGCTCGAGCTGACACCTTGGTGGAAGAGGTAGCAATGTCCCAGCAGCTATCTCCAACCCATGTTCGAGAAATACAAGCAGTGTTGCAGGAATTTGGGGACATGTTCACTGGGAAACTAGGGTGCACCCACCTGGTGCAGCACCAGGTGGATACAGAACTCCAAAGGCCTATTAGGCAGGCCCCTTATAGAGTGCCTGAGAGAGTCAAACAGACTCTGAGGGAGGAGGTACAGGATATGTTGGAACTAGGGGTGATTCACGAGTCCAACAGTCCCTGGGCCTCCCCAGTGGGGCTGGTGCCAAACAAGGATGGCAGCAGCAGGTTCTTTGTGGTCTAAAGGAAATTAAATAGTCACACAGAGTCAGATGCTTACCCCATGCCTAGGACAGATGAGGCCCTAGAGCAGCTGGGTGGGGCTAAGTATCTTACAACTATTGATCTTACCAAGGGTTACTGGCAAGTGCCATTAACTCCCAGTGCTAGACAGAAGTCAGCCTTTGTGACTCCTTTTGGCTTGCATGAGTTCACAAAGATGCCTTTGGGATGAAGAATGCCCCAGCGACTTTCCAGAGGGTGGTAGATCATATCCTAGCAGGAGCAGGAGGGATTGCCCTTGCTTACCTAGATGATATTGCCATCTACAGCCATTCCTTGCTAGAGCACCTTCAGCATGTCAGGGAGGTGCTGGGCAGACTACAGAGGGCAGGGTTGACCATTAAGCTGAGCAAATGTCAGGTGGGTATGGCAGAGGTCTCCTACCTCGGATATAGACTGGGGAGTGGTAAGATAATGCCAGAACCTGTCAAAGTGGAAGCCATTCAGGCATGGGCTGCACCTGTTAACAAAATGCAGGTGAGGGCCTTTTTAGGGACAGCAGGTACTACAGAAATTCATCCCCAGTTATAGTACCATAGCTGCTTCCCTCACAGACCTGACAAGGAAGAACAGGCCAGATAAGGTAGTGTGGACCCCAGTATGTGAGCAGGCATTCCAGAAGCTTAAAGAAACTTTGGGAGGACCTCCTGTGTTAGCCTGCCCAGATTACAGCAAAGAATTTGTTGTACAGGTGGATGCTTCGAACCATGTGGTGGAGGCTGTACTTAGCCAGATTTCTTCAGAGGGAGAAGAGCACCCAGTGGTTTATCTCAGTCATAGGCTCCAACCCAGGAAGGAATGCTATGCAGCTGCAGAAAAGGAATGTCTAGCCATAGTGTGGGCATTGCAGAAACTTCAGCCTTATCTGTATGGAAGGAAATTCACTGTTATGACAGATCACAAACCCCTAACATGGGTCCAGCTAGCAAAATGCCAAGTTGCTAAGATGGAGCCTGGGGTTGCAAGCATATGCTATGTCAGTGCAGCACCGCAGTGGGGTTAGAAATGCCAATGCAGATGGGCTCTCGAGACAGGGAATGGGGTAAGGTATTCTCAAATAGACCTAACCCTCTCAAGCAGCGTTTCTCAAGGGTCACTTGAAAAACTAGCTTGAGTTCTCCAGGGGGAGATATGTGAAGAGTGGGTAAAGAATGATGAAGGCTGCCAGCCTAGCCAGATAGAATTTTGCAGATAATTCTGTCATTTCTAAATATGAATGTAAACTACAGGCTTGTTGTCTTAAATGTAAAGAAATAGTGTTACCTGTGAAACTGAAAACAATGTGACAACAGTGCACTGTACTGACCAAAGTAAAGCATGTTGTGACCCTTTGATCTAAAGTTGGCTCCAGATGTCTAGATGAAGACATTATTTCTATTGTTTTAAACAAGAGTTAAATTGTTAGATTTAAACATGCAAATGTACTTTTATTGCTCTGCTTCTTGACCAACTGCAAGATAACAAAAAGAGATGTTAAGAATGTAAATGCAGTTTCTGTTAGCCTGGGAACCCAGGGAAGTATGAAGAATGATGTAATGTGTAGCCTGGGAACCCCAGGAAAGTATGAAGAATGATGTAATGTGTAGCCTGGGAACCCCAGGAAAGTATGAAGAATGATGTGATGTGAATCAGAACTGCAATTTCAATTTAAACAGAGCAAACCACAGAGGATTAAGCATTTTTGTCTTGACCATCCTACTCATCAGCACTCTGCCTGTTTTCTTATGTAAATTATATTAGACTTGTGTTTTCTTTTAGAAATAGCTAGAAACTAGAAAGATTAGACTAAGCGTTTTTTTTTGTGATGTCAGAACTAACTGTGTTACTGAATTATTTTAAGTATTTTTCTGTGATGTCTGAACTCTTGACTAGGACTGTGTATTAAGAAGTATTGTCTTGTGTTTTTATTATTTATTATTAAATATTTTAAAACCTTTCAACTGTGGCTGTTTTGTGTAGAGATAATTTAAGCTCTAGAGTACATTGCATATTTATAGTGATTACTGTACCAAGTCACTCTAATAAGCCTTGACTGTTTAGTTATACTACCAATTGGATAATAATATTGCACAGTAATAATTGGACACTCTTTTAAGGGCCTTTGAGTAGCTGATAAATATTAGCTGGGTGGTGGAAGGCAGTACTACCGTATAGTCTGGGTAATAGGGGCACAGCTGGAGAACCCATGCCAGCCTTTCCCATGAGTGTCTGTGTGGTTGTATAAACTCTTATCTCAAAGTGTGTGTGTGTGTGTGTCAGCTACTTGGGGAGGGACACGAAGCACTGGTTGGACAGAGAGGGTGTTGGAGGTTTTAGCTTGCCCAGCTAAGCTGAGACCCTATAGCTGTGCCAGTGGGGAGTCTTATTGGGGACTTGGACAGCAAGGGAGTGACCAGCCTCGGAGTGACTGTGATCTCTGTGTGCTCTTAATGGAAATTGCACTTTACTGTTTGTATTTGTTATCCTTTCTTCGTATATGAGACACCCTCTCTGGTGTTAGAGGCTCCTTGATTGCTGGACCAGGGCATGGGCATCACATCTTCATCAATCCCCAAGTATTTATACACTCCTTCTTGCTCAAGTTCTTTTATATCACATCCTTGTCCCAAACTGATGTATTCCTGGTGTTGGAATTTTCCTGCTTTAAAGGTTGCTTTTGCACATTTATCAAGGTCAAATGACATTCTTATATCATCTGAAAAAGTTTTGACAACTTGCAATTGTGCTTTCAGTTCCTTATCTGATGAGCAATACAGTTTTAAATCATCGACAAAGAGAAGGTGAGAAGTCTTTACACTTTGTTGTTTTCTAGGAGCCAGATTATAGACATGGCCTAAGCTGTTGAGTAAACAGCTAAATGGATTAAGGGAAGGCAGAATAGTAATAGTAACAGTGACAGAGAGTCAGTCTGGAATATCTTCTTCTGAATTTTATCCCTGGGATAATAATTTGTTCTTTATCATGGCTTAATTGCAAAGTGGTCTGCCACTGTTTCTTGTTTACTGTAATGTAGTCGATCAGTGTGGGGTGTATCTTGTATATTTTTAAGCACTCTTTTATCCATGAATGAGGAATACTATCAAATGCTTTTTTGTAGTCAATCCATGCCATACTTAGATTCTTCTCCTTTTTACAGTTCTCCACTATGACTTTATTTAACAACAAACGATCATTTGTTCCATATGACTTTCTTTTATTGCCCTTTTGTTCTACTGCCATAATTGAGTTTTCTTTTAAATGACTATAAACTCTGCCGACATCAATTCCTGTGTATAGTTTATACGTCGTTGGAAGGCAAGTTATTGGTCTATAATTTTAAGGGTAGCTTGCAGGTTCACTCTTAAGTAAGAGTATTGCTTTTCCTGTTGTTAGCCAGGTTGGTGTCTGTTCTGGGTGTGCATATAAATAGTTCTTACTCATGGCTAAATCTTCATGCAAAGATGTTAATACTTTTAACCAGACGTTAGGTACTGCATCTGGGCCTGGGTTTTCCAATTAGAGGCTTTTCTTAACTTTGTTTCAGTCTCTCTAGCTGTTACTTCATCCCATTTCATATCCCATACCTTTAAACTTCTTATTCTTTCTTTTACTTCTTCTATCCATTTAGCATCTTTGTTATGTTTTACAGGATCTTCATAGA
Source organism: Protopterus annectens (assembly GCF_019279795.1). Classification (NCBI taxonomy): domain Eukaryota; kingdom Metazoa; phylum Chordata; order Ceratodontiformes; family Protopteridae; genus Protopterus; species Protopterus annectens. Next base: position 1,359,652,574 of record NC_056725.1, read on the forward strand.
TACTTCTCCAAAATGTATCTATTTCTTCTTTTTTTGGTGGTCTTTCAATTCCTTTTACCTTATTTCCCAGTTCTCTATAAAACCTTTCTGGGTCATCAATAAATTGCTTATTTTGCACTTTTCCTTTATATTTATCTTTGTATCTTCTAAGTTTTTCCACCTGTGCTGAAATTTTTAGTTTGTTATATATGATAGTACATGATAGATCCCGGTCTGTGTAATACTGCGCATTGCTTTTATCACATCTATATTTCTTAGTATTTTTGTTGATCTATTCCCTCTTCTATAGTCTTCTAACAGTGACACTTTTTGTCTTAATTGCTTTTTCTCTATTTGATATTTCCATGATGGTATTCGATTTCTCCCCTTCCTTTCCTTCACTACCCTGTGTTCTTGTGGTAGAACTTCATCAGTTATTAAATTAGCTTCACAGTAATAGAGCCTGTTTACTTCTGTTATATCACATGGATCTCTATAAACAGTCCTAATTACTGTGTTTGTTTTATCAGACTTCTAACTTTTTGGGTTTTATTAACCTTCTGCAGTCTATTTCTTTCACTGATCTTGATATATCTGTCCATGTCTATTAAATCAAGCATTTCTTCTCTTAGCTCATTTTCTTCTAAATTGAGGGCACATCCCTTCTTTTCCAGTTCCTGTGGGCATTCTACAGAAGGTTCTACAGCATCTTCCTGTGACACATTCTCATCAATTTCATCCTGTGCTATCCATTGCTCTATCATATGGGAACTCACTATCCTATCACTCCTCAACATTGACTGCATCAGATTTTCCAGTTTCCTGTTCCTTCCCTTGTTGTCTAGCTTCACGTGAACATTTATACTGGTTTGCTGTGGAAGGCTTCAAATTATCTTCATATGGCACCTGACCAATAGCTTTCTGTTCCACTGGTTTCCCCTTAATTTGGATATCTATTACTCTATCCTGTTGTGGCGTTTTCTGAATTAGATTTTCTACACTAAATCCTTCACTTTACAGGTACTCCATAACCTCAGTTTCTATTTCTTTAACTTTTCCATTACTAATCTTCTTTTCTGCTTTTCCTCTTTGTCTTCTTATTTTTAGTATTGCAGAGTTTTCCATGTCTGGATTTTCTTTGCATGTATTTCTCTTCAAATATCGTTGGTGCTGCTCTTTTTGTATTGGTTAGTTTTGCTTTCTCCTTTGCATAAATATTACATTATATTAAATTTCTTTTTCTTTCCCATGTCCATATTTCTTCTTCAGATGTTTCCTGATCTTCCTGTTTCTCCCTGCTTTGCGGACTCACTCCATCCTGCTGTGATGTAACCTGTGTTAGACCTTCTACATCAAATCCTTCACTTCGCAGGCACTCCGTAACTTCAACTTCTATTTTTTTAACTTCTGCTTTACTGATCTTCTTTTCTACATTCCATCTTTGTGATATTATTTTTTTGATTGTAAAACTTCCCTTATCTGGATCCCTTTGCCTGTATTTCTCTTTAAATATCTTTGGGGCTGCCTTCTTTACATTGATTAATTTGGCTTTCTCCTTTGCATAAGTATTATACCATATCAAATCTCTCTTTCTTTCCAATGTCCATATTTCTTTTTTATACTTTTCAAATATCTCTTGGTTTTGTTGTTTATATTTTCGCACTTCCTCAGATGCTTCTTTTTCCAAACTGATCAAGATTTCGTAATCTATATACTGTTTTTCACAAATCTGTTGTATTGATGAACACAAATTAAGCTTATGACAGTTTTTTTTGCGGAAGTATTTTTCTTTCCTCTAATTTCTCTCTTAATTGTTTTGTATATCTTGTGTCTGGAAACTCTGGGCTTTTTGCAAAATAGTAACAATACATAATTTCTTCTTATCCTCAGTAGTCTACTCTATTGTCTTTATAGCTCTTCTTTGGCCTATCATTTTTTGTGATTCTTGGGACTGCTACTTCCTTCTACAATGGGGGGGGGGCATCCTCCCCCAGGGCCTGGCCCCATTTTAGGAATGTTTCCGTATTTTGAGGAGTCTACACTATCATTTTTTCCAGTCCTGGCACCAGTGTGCCTACCAGGATTGGGAACTATTTTATCCTGGGTCTTGTGCACCCAGCTATCTTTTTTAGTTTTTGACCTACTTCTGTCCATGATATATGCTGTATAAATACAATCTATATATCAGTGTTGCCTTGGTGAGATTTTGTGAAAACAGGGTCCGTCTCATGAAGGTACTCACCAAGACTTGAGGATGAATTCAAGTTTCAGCACTACTACTCTCCTTTGCTTGCTGACTTTTCATCTCTCCATTCAGACCCCTTCTGACTTTTCATCTCTCCATTTGGACCCCTGTCTCTGGGGTTGTCATGATGTAGAGCAAAAGTAGAGTATGTAAATGTTGCTGAGGTTGGGGAATAATTCAGGGAGGTGATGTGGATCAGGACACAGATATATAATGTTAGAAGACACTACAACTCAGATAGCTAGCTTGCTTCCACACATGGTTCATTCAGTCCACCAAGTGGCTTTACGAGCATGAGCCAGTCCATCCTCTCCAACATGATTTATTCTAAAACTCCTAGGACTGATGGCCTCAACCATCATTTTTGTTCCTATGTCAAGATTTTATATAAAGGTTCTACAGTGGACTCTCTCAGTCCAAGGGTCTCAACACTATCCTTCACTCAACACCCCAATGAGGTTAACTGCAGTATGGCAGAACCCACATAGAATGGTGAGTCACATCATCAGTATTGGCAATAGGTTGCCCATTCTCTCCTCTCTCCAGTATGGCAGTAGTTACCATGAAGACTTCCCTTTTAGGGTGGGGGTGGCATGATGAGGGCAACACGGTTCAATGTATGGACTTCCTTAGTGACCAATCTCCACATCAGTGTTCTGGAAATGAGAGCAATCCTTTTGGTGTTGCAGGCATTTCAAGGCTTTCTTCCAGTAAGTGTGATTGCATTCCATACAGACAACATGTCAGTGGACTGATACATCAACAAATAGGGAGGAACCAGGTCTTACTCATTATGTCTAGAGGCCATGAGGGTTTGCCAATGGGTGATGTCTTCACATTGCTTTCTGCTAGCAACACATATCCCAGGGACTTCCAATGCATTAGCCGACAGATTGATCAGGTGCATCCTCTTGTCTCATGAGTGGTCCCTCAGTTCAACAGTGGCAAATGAAATCTTGCATCGCTGGGGCCAATCATGCTGCAACGTGTTAGCTTCCTACCTGAATAACAAGTGTAGCAGTTACTTTGCCCTGATCCCTCCACAGGGACAGTCACTGAGGGATGCTGTGATCTACAGTCAGCCTCTGGGTCTCTTTTATGCATTCCCTCCACTTCTAATAATTTTGAAATTCATTCAGAAAGCCAGAAGGGTCAAGGCAAAGGTAATCCTCATTGCCCCATACTGGCCTCAACAGGTTTGGCTCCCATATCTTTGGTTTCACTTGATCAGTCCACCCTGTACTCTGGCTCACAGGCTGGATCTGATCTCTCATCCTTCCAGGCATCATCGTCTGGATGTAGATTCCCTGAAATTAACTGCCTGGTTACTCCAATTCTAAAGATGGCCAAGGAAGCCAGATATATAGATAATGTTGTTAATATTCTTATTGCTTTGCAAATATATAGTACCAGAAGAGTGTATCAAAGTAAATGGAAAAGATTTTCTTACTGAGCTCTATGTAAAGGTTTGGACACTTTCTCAGCCCCACTTCCTTCTATTCTAGAATTCCTGTCTGAACTATTCTAAAAGGGTTCTAGTTTTTCAAAACTTAAAGTACATCTAGCAGCCATTTCCAATTTTCATATAGGCCACAATGAGACTCCTATAGCTTCGTTTCCCTAATACAAGCTCATGTTCCTCCATGGGACATAATATTGACGCTTCAAGTTAAATTCCCCTTTGAACCAGCAGATTCAGTGGCACTTAAGTTCTTGATATGGAAAATTATCTTTTTGGTAACAATCATTTCTGCTAAGATAATTTCAGAACTCCACGCTCTCTCATGTAAACCACCTTATTTCGTTTTTCGTAAGAACATAGTTTTTCTGAAACCAAATCCATCTTTCATCCATAAGCTGGCATCCAAGTCCAGCATAAATCAGACCATTACTTTGCCTGTATTCTTTCCAAAATACTCTGATGTTCATAAACAACTCTATTTAGATTTTATTTACATAGAACCAAGAATTTTAGTTAACCAAACCAAATATTCATTACATTACCTAAATCTAAGCTGGGACAAGGAGTTTCCAAGATAACCTTTTTAAGATGGCTATCAAGCTGTATATCTTTTGTTTATGACAAGTTGGGGGTACATTTTTCTAAAAAAATGACAGCTTATTCCACAAGAGTAGTGGCAAACTCTACAGATTTTCAACACCATTTTCTGATTGATGAGATATGTGCAGCTGCTACCTGTTCTACAGTGAATAACTTTGTGTATCAGTATAAACTGGATATACAATCTAGATCTCATTCCTCCTTTGGCTCTGCTGTTCTCAGGAACATCTTTCCATAAGTCAACCAGGGAAATCATATAGCTAGGTATTCTCTCCCAAAGATTGAATCAGATGAAATGGACTACACTGAATATAAAAGTTATGTACTTACCATAGCAATACATCTATGTTGTCCTATTTTTGTCTAGTTCAACATCCCTTCCAAATCCCCCTTCCATGTTATCACCTTCAGCTCCTTGGAGAATGAGTAGCATCTACGGGAGTGTACTTGTCTCTAACCACAGAAGGGTAGTTGGCATGCTATCCATCTAATATCTTTGTAGTTCCCTTTGTATTGAATTATGTTTTATCTATCTGTAATTTTATTACTTATTAAGTATGTTTTACATGGAGCAAACTTGATCTGAAGTAATTTGGAAGTTGAGAAGGAATTATGGGTAGTGGAGGAGTCAGAGCCCTGGATTCAAATGTTTAAAGATGACAAAGCCGGATTTGAATCACATCCGAGTTCCCAAAGGTTGAACCAAACAAAAATAGGACAATACGGATCTATTGCTATAGTAAGTACATAACTTTTGTTTTAGCTACAAATTGACCCATCTGTAACTCTGTAACATTAAACATCTTTAAGACTCTCCTTACAAATGTTATGAATGAGCTATTTACAAGTTGTACCACAAGAATTTGTAGTATTAGCTGTCTGTATATCAGTGCAAATGTAAGAGACCCACTTAGACAACAGGATAAAGCATGTGAAAGATGAAAATCCTCAGATCTCACCTCTGACTACCAGATCTTCATATAACTTAGATAGTAATGCTAAGAATAAATGAGGCCACTTAGTAAGAAGCCAGGCTAGCAAACCCTAAATAATTGTGGAAAGTAATCAGAAACAGCTTACTTAGATGTTGCTAAAGGTAACAAAATCTATTAGCTATGGATTCTCATAGAACTTTCAAAGTCAAATCAAACTCTTACATGGCTATATTTTACCAGTGAGTCACCCATATACTTGTTTCTCTCTTCTTACTTTTCTCAGTTATCATAAATAGGCTTCCCTTTAACCTTCTTCACATCCCCATCTTACTTTATGCCAGTGACATGGCTGTCTATAGATCTGCTTCATCACATGCCTCAGTCATATCAGAACTAGATACTGATATTGATCTTGTATCTAATTTGTCTTAAAAAATTAACTCTGTTTTCAGTGTCAAAAAACAAAAGCAATGTAATTTGATACCAAGCATAATCTGAAAAAAAATGATCACCACTGTTGACATATATTCCACAACAGTCAGAATCTTACTTAATTAGCAGAGTATTTTCTTTAGCTACGTATCTGGACTAAAGCAAACTCGCCTTCCAGTGCCACATCTTGTTGACTTAAACTAAAGTTTCAAAAATTATCTTTTAGGTTAAAAAATTCCCATTTCCTCTCTCCACTAGAGATGGATACTATTAGATTATTAGTAGAAGTATCCTATGAGCCAAGTTAACGTATGTCCTTCCATTGACATTATCTGCCTTCAAAATGAGCTTAACAACTCTCCAAACCCTAACAAATCAAATTTGCAGAATTATTAAGAGAGCACCACTGACAAAGCCATGTGAGTCTCTATAAAACAAAGATCTCGGTTGTCTTTTTTTGCTTCTTTTCAAACTTCCTCACCAGGGCTCCTTCATACTACTAGATCCTCTAACTATAACGTCAAATCACTCCCTTCCTCAGGAATATCTATCTTTCCTCCCCACAGAGAATACAGTGCACTGATCATGCATGCTTGGTCAAGCTCTGTGAATCTCTTCCATCCAACCTAGAATAAAGTCAGTCCTCTCCAAATATATGATCTCTGTATAAAAAGTACTTCTGCAACTATGCATGATGTAAATATTTCTAATCTGTTGATATAACCTAACTTGCACCAGTGCCCATAAACCTGTTTGCCCTAACACATGTATTTGACTTACCTCCAGCAAATGATTTTCTAATCTCTCCTCACATTCACCAGTTATTTCCTTTCTCACCCTTTCATTGTGCAACCTCCTCCTTTTCTCTTATCTAGATACATCCCCCTTTTCAACCCCCTTCCTGTCTACTGCACCTACCACCTATTATCTTCAATCTCCACCTTTCATTTTTTTCTCTTCTAATTGCAGTAATATGCAATCCAATTCTTCATAACAGACTGCAAATTCTTATTTTTCCTAGCTACTATTTGCCTTCTAGGTAACCTCAAATGATTATCTGTGATGCATACTCACATGTAAGTATAGTACATACAATAGCTTGTAATAGTATGCATATGTATCAGTGATCCTAATTGTCTTGCACTTACTAATTAATTGTTTGTTTATTTGTGCTACTTACTGAATATTACTATTTTATTTAAGGTGTCTAGCTTTGTTATTTCATCATAGTGTTTTGATTTTTTATTCTACCATTTTCTACATGTATCCCAGGCTGGCATGAAAATGGTCCATATGGATCAGTGTTCTGTCTACCCTGGTTAATAAAATTAATTAAATAAATTAAATATCCATATTCAAATGCTAAGTGAAGCAGGTATCTCAAAAGGACAAAAAAGACTTTCTGTGTATACTGTAAAGTGTTTACAGTATTATGGCACTGGTCACTAATAGTTATCGGATGTTACTTATTTGTTTATGCTATTTCCTGAAATGCAATTTTCAGTTACATATAATCTATGTGAATAATCAACTCTATTTAAACCCTAACCCTAAAACTCTAACTATAATCATCACCCTAAAACTCTAACTGTAACACTGACCCTAAAATCCTAACCCTAACTCTAAAACTTGATCCATAACCCTAACCCTAAAACTTTATTCATAACGCTAACCCTAAAACTCTATGCCTAACCCTAAAACTCTCTCCATCAACCTAAATCTCAAATCCTAGCCTTCAAACCCAACCTGAATCTTAAAACTGTTACCCTAATCTTAACTGTAACCTTAGTTTACTTCATTGTGGCAAGGATTTGTGCTCTAAACTTGAACTGTTATCACATGCCTTCCATTGTACCTCAGAAGTGGCTCAGTGTTCATATGTTTTAAATAATTCACAGTTGCACTTCTTCCTCACAGCCTCTAGTTACTAGCTGTAAGCAACAATTGCCCAGTTACTGACTTCATTTTATATTTAAAACCTGAAGGGAAAGGAGTACTGTAACTTTACAAATATTCCTCACTGTTCCTTTAGGTTCCATTATGAAATATATGCAAACTCATTCATTTGCACATTATAGTACTTGATCCAATGTGTTCAATTTAAACATATTTATACTAAGGAACTGTTCTCCTTCTTTATCTATTTATTTTGTGCACTTACATATTAATTGCATTTGTTAACCTGGAGATTCCATATGAGCTCACAACCCCTTCTCAGTGGAGGCCCAGGGAGAAAAGCTCCATATTAAAAATAAAAAGTATAGCAATATAAAAATATAAAATAAATACAAAGGAGGAATATTCTACTATAATGAATGAGAATACAATACTTCAATCAAACTGGTGCTTTAACCAAGTAGTGGGTTTGAACTTCCCCTATGTGGTGTCCAAAATACACACACACACACACACACACACACACACACACACACACACACACACACACACACACACACACACACACACACACACACACACACACACACACATATATATATATATATATATATATATATATATATATATATATATATATATATATGGGAACACTTCACATAATCGAATTACTGAAATCTCGAATTTCATATGGTCGAGACCATATGATCGTGATTTCAGTAAATCGAATATGTGTATTGTTTAAAAATAAGGGTTTACTTGCCTTAATACATTGCGTGCACACAGAGGCAAGGATTCTTGTATGCTCTGTGTGTACGTAATGTTTTATTTTTTTTACGGTGTTGACAGGAAATGAGAAATCTCCCGTTTTGCGCTTCCGCATACAGCGCAAGACAGGAGATGTCCCATTTCCCCACTGTAGCGCGATCTTGGAGTTGGTATATTTAAGTAGGGGGTGTGGGGGGCACAGCCCCCCACATGGGGGGTGAAGCCCCTCCTGCAAAAGCGAAGTTTGTCTTTTTTTTTTTTTGTTGGTTTCACTTCAGAAGTTCGAGTTTCCGAAACACGATCTTTTGGTTTCGGTTATTTGCAGTTCGAGATTTTGTTAATTCGAGCTTCTGAAGTGAATATATATATATATATATATATATATATATATATATATATATATATATATATACATATATATTCAAAAATAATTACTTCCTCTAAATGATTTTACTCATTTATTGTAAAAGAATTAAATAAAACAACTTAGCACTTTCGTCCCTCATAAAAAAGGAACTTCTTCAGAGTTACAAAATTCCAAACCAAGTAGTCTGTTATACAGCATGACATCATTTCCTTAAATACCTTAATACTAATTAATTGATTAAAATGTCAAACAATTGTTTGTTCAGTAGACACTGGTTGCAAAATTTAAAGCTTAAAAAAAACTTTAAATAAGATTTGCTTTGATTTTTAACAAACTTGCTATAAGAAACATTATCGTTAATACCTGTTTTTTCCATGGCATTTAATGGAATTTGCCATGTTAATTCTTTTAATTCAAGTAAAGTGTCATAGTCGCCACCGCTCTCCCATAGAAATACCTTATTAATGAATGGGGCTACTATGACACTTTACTTGAATTAAAAGAATTAACATGGCAAATTCAATTAAATGTCATGGAAAAAATAAATATTAAAGATAATATTTCTATAGCAATATTTGTTAAAAATCAAAGCAACTCAAAGTTTTTTTAAGCTTTAAATTTTACAGCTAATGTCTGTTGAACAAACAATTGTTTGACATTTTATTTGATTAATTAGTATTAAGGTATTGGAGGAAATTATGTCATGTTGTATAACATACTACTTGGTTTGGAATTTTGTAACTCTGAAGAAGTTCCTTTTTTGAAAGTGCTAAGTTATTTTATTTACTTTTTTTACAATACATGAGTAAAACATTTAGAGGAAGTAATTATTTTTGCATCCGTATGTGATTTTGACATCACATATGTGAAGTTCGAACCCACTACTTGGTTACAGCACCAGTTTGATTAGAGTTTTTTGACTTTTATTCATTTGGTTACTAGAATACAATACTTACAACATATACAATTTTCCATTCATACAGAGTACATATACTCAGTATTCAGAAGTTTAGACAATTCATCCGGTTTAAGCAAAACTTTTAGAAAAGGAAAAAAGAAAGAAAGACATAAATAAAAGAGGGTTAGAAGAGGACTATAATGGAGTACAGAGTGATTAAAAAGGAGAAATAATTGAATGGGTTAATTTATGAATAAAAGAAAAAGTAGGGGTGAAATAGATAACAGATGTTGGGAATGTAAGACAGAATGGAGAATTATAAAAGAAAATATAATAGAGAGGTGCAAGGATGTATCTCAACAAATTAAAAAGTGCATTAAAATACATGAGGGTATCCTTCATACTATCAGTTAATATCAGGTGGTAACAAGCATTTCCAGTTTCAAACCCTCTAGAGTTGCAAGGCTTTGAAATGATTACAAAATGTAGGGAGTCATAATATTAGTGGATTTTTCTGTAGTAAATAATTATAGTAAGTATGATCTAAGTGATGCTGTAGGATTCTAACTTATAACTGAAGCTTAAAAGATAGGCCCCTGGATTCAATAAAGTCATTTTTCCATGCAAGAACAGTGTAGCTGCTCTTGCACGGAAAAAGACAGCTGAATGATTCGGTAAACCGCTCAATTAGCATGCACGAGTCTCTCTGCACTGTTCTTGAATGGAAAACCGTGCAGCATGCTAATTACCTCATTTGCTAGTGAAAAGCATACAAATGAGGTGAATTAGTGATTCAGTAAGCTATCAGGTCTCCGTGCAAGAACAGTGTCAGTGCAGAAATGTATTCAGTTAATAACCATGTATATTTCTGCAAATAACAAAATGGAGGCATGACAGCTCGTAAAAAAGCATGTATTATGTTCATTAGGCATGCCAGTGGCCAAATATAAGGCCAATGGTATTAAAAACTGTTTAATTTGTATAAAAATCAAATTTATTTATTTTTTTTTGGCCAGTCTCAGCTGTTTAAGCATAGGGCAGCAGCGCACAAACAGGCTCATGCCAAAAATAAAAAAAAAATGAGAAAACCCAATCCTAAGGGAAATCTGCATTTTGCCATTATAGTGTATGGCATGCAGAATGAAAACAATACCAGTGAACAGTAGTTGTCAAGCGGAAAGGGTCCGTTTTACTGCAGTAACTATGGACTAAGATGGTGGGGTATGCAAATGAGGGGAAATTAACTGAATCATAAAATATTCTAAGTCCAAAACCTGCACCTAACCATGTAGGTTCTCTAAGACTGCTGCCCCTGACAACCCCACCTGTGCCTCACTATGGTTGTCATCATGGTCAGAGTCACCAAACAAACTAACATCACTTACACAGTGAGAGGGACTGCGACCACCGTGTCCACCTGTGTGGAAAGGACAACATATGTACATTACTATTGGCACTATAAGGTTTGCTGGTACATACACACACACACACACACACACACACACACACACACACACACACACACACACACACACACTTGAGATATCCCAGAGGCATTCCACAAACCTCATATTAGGCAACAGATGACAGACATGACACACACTCAGACCACAACAAACACACTCTGGAAAGGCCCTCAGCATCATGCAGTGCTTACCTTTCAACTTACTGTTACTACTAATTTACACCACTGGGATATGTGAGTGTATTTAGTTGGTGGTGAGCCTTCACCTAGAACACACTGCACCCATGTAAACATTACTGCTGTTCACCTGTATAGCACTGTGGCTAAACCTACAGAACTTACCTACCAACTGTACAGGGTTTCCAGGAATATCTATAAATGTGGGTCATATTTCCTGTCTGCTGCTCATACCTCCTATGTTTGTCTGATACATTACTGGCTTGACCTGTGGATTGGTTAACCTACTTAATGTCATACTGTGATTTGCAGATGTCATAACCTGCAGTACATGTATGAGAAAACAAGAGTGGTTACTCAAACAACTTCCCAAGCTTACAGTGGATATAGTAAGTGTACAAACCCTTTTTAAAATGCAAGGATTTTGTGACAGATCACATGAGACATCAGTGATATTGCCATAACATTTCCACCATTTCTTATGACATATAACCTGTGCACTCCAATTGAAGTACATACACATCAGGTAGGGGTAAGATATCGTAAATTATATCAGTACAATAGCCGGGTTGCATGGGGATGCACACCCGTACACTGATACCCTGGTAAAGCATCTGCTGATCTCATCACAGCATTCAGTCCTCTTGTGAAGGTGTGTATCAGCATGGCACATCTTGACATGGCAATGTTTGCACACTATCCCTTGCAAAATACCTCCAAATCTGTCAGATTGCAAGGCCATCTCCTGTGCACAGTGCTCGTCAGGTCACTACACAGATCGTATACTGCATTCAGTTGTGGACTCAGGATTGGCCACTGCAGACTGTTGATTGTGTTCTTGTGAAGTCATCCTTTTGTTTAGTTGGATGTAAGGTGTGGGCCATTGTGTGCAGTGTTGGAATTCCTCCTAATCCACAGGTATGTGGCAGACACCAGAAGGATTATAGCAACAAGGGACCGGTGTTTGAAACCAGTCTTACTACACTCTAAATCAGCTACAGCCCCAGTTTAAGCCTGTGAACAGCAAACACAAAGCAGGACACTGCCATCACCCTGCTTCACTGTGTGGGTAGTGTTCTTCTGCTGTTGTGCAATGCTGTTATTGAGCCAAACTAACATGACCATTTTGTGGACAAAAAGAGTTTAACCTTGGTCTCATAACACCTTAACATATTTCCACACATGCTTTTTGAAAAGCTGATGTATTGTTGTCCAGACGTTACCCAGGACTGGATGTTGTTTGTTGTGAGGAGCAGCTGCCACCTTCCAAACACACCCTATAGGCAATGCATGTGGAGACCACGGAAGATTGTTGTCACATGTAACACACACCCAGTACTTGCCAGATATGTCTGAATGTCCTACAGTGTTGCTGAATGCCTCCTGGCAGCTTCCCTAGACATTTTTGGTATTGTATTCTTAACATACATGCAGGGATGTCCACGGCTTCACAATGTCACTGTTGCACCATATCTTGAACACCTTGTGATGACTATCTGCACTGTGTTTCACGTCATATGTAATGCTGTGGGTATGTTTTTTACCTTTCTAAAATGTGATCCCTTTGCAGAATGTTAAGCTGTATGCGAACCATGGCTTTTGCTGTAGCAGGCAACTGTGGGTCTATGTTAGGATATTCTGGGTATATGAGCTGACTGTTATTTGCAGTTAATCCAAGGGTTCATAATTGATGGCAGGTGTGTATCCAATATGATATACTGCTGTGGTTTTATCAAATGCTGCTACACCACAGTATGAGCTTACCCTGTGTGCACACATATGCATCTATCTTCTTGGACAATTTTCATGTCACATACTTGTTCCCCTAACAGATTTGTTTATTTCACGATTACATTGTACAGATTATAGATCACATGAAAGGTTGGATGGATTTTGTGTTGCGTATTTTGCTCACATTGTCATATATCACAAAAACCTTGCATTCTAACAGGTGTGTATACCTTTTATATGCACTGTATAGCAGTAATGTATACAATATGTCCCCACTCTTTGCCCTTTATCCCCACATTTTGGCAATCTTTATCCAGATGTCCTGCAATGACAGGTTTGTGAGGTATGCTACAGATATGTGACATCTCATGCAAATAGGGCCCTGTGATATCCACTGTGATATGCAGTGAACCTCATCACAAGTGATCATGCAGATATTGGAAAATGGATGCTGAGTGCAACAGTTGTTTGCATGGTCACATGCATGACCTTGACATGCCTGGGGTAGTAGTGAGCCACAGCAGTAAAATCTCATACCCACCGTCGTCAGGCTGCTGTACCTCATGTAGACGAGAGGGATCTAGGTAATAGGGAGGGAGAGGTATTGTCAGCAGATTCACAGTAGACATCGGTCCAAGAGTAATGCTACATTTATGCACAGGTACAATATAAACTATGATATTACACAATTTGCTGTCCTTCACCATAGATGTGCACTTGTGTGCATTACTAAACCCCACCCACTATTCTATTCTGCACTGACATATGCATCTAAAGGCTCTATAGAACACAGTTGTAATGCTACCTCAGTACATTGATGTGTACGATATCCTTACCTGGACACCCCTTGCCTGTTGCCTAGGTGCCACCCACCTCCACGACTGATATTTCCTGTGTAGATGGTCGTATGGGGGCTACCCCAAAGTTTGCCAGGAGCTCCTCCATTGCCGTAAGTGGGGCCTGTCTGGCTGGCCCCCCTCCAGTAGCGGAATGGTCCCGCGCTATGGCAGCAGCCCTTTGCTGGGCAGACCGAATCAGGTCAGGCACAAAGTGACTGTACGTGCGTCCATGGTGGCCCAAGGTGTTTACTCTCTGGATTAAATCATCCCATAGGGCAGTCCTGTCCCGCTGATGTTGGCGACCCTGACTGAAGAGGATGTCATAGTTCTGCAGGATGGCCTTAGTTATGGCTGCAGTCTCCTGTTCTGAATAGGGTGGCTGGCATTGCATGACACCTGGAAGACATAAACAGGGGAAACACATCACAGGACCACAGACATTGCCCAGAGTTCTTTACAGAGACAGCACATGACTAATGCGTATCAGTAGCCACTACATAGAAACACATCACACCCCATACCCAGCATCACTGTATGAACATGCATTATAATCCTGGTCCTGTTGTATCATGTTCACCCATTGAGGGTCAGTACATTTCATAGGTTCATAGGTAAGTACTAGGCTATTGGCCCTAGGGTCTATGTAAGCCTAGCCAAAAAGGTACCCTGGCTTTCACCACCCAAGAAAATTATTTTCCTGTGCCCCTGTCGAGCAGAGCCACAGAGGTGATCCCCAGGGTGAATTTCCTATTTCCCATCCAATCATCAGATTTTTCTTGAAGAGTGCTAATGAGGAGCTTTGTTTGATATAAATAGGTAGTTTGTTCCAGAGTATGGGAAGTCTCTGGGACAGGAATCTATAACTCCAGCATGTTCTGTTTATTGTGGTGACAAGGTTTAGCATGTAGCTCGGAGGGATTGGTATTTCTTTAAGTGGAGCATGTCCAACAGCTCTGAGTTTGACATAGCTTTGTATGTTAGGCAGAGATCGCCTCTGAGTAGGCGATATGTGACGGAGTAAAGCTGGAGTTTTTTGAGACGGTCTGCGTAGGGCATCTGTTTGAGGCTGGTAATCCTGTTTGTGAGGTATTTCTGTGGCTTTTCCAGTTGTTGTAGATGTCTTGTGAGGTACATACCAAAAGGAGCATTGTACTCTATAATGGGTCTAATGAGTGATGAGTAGAGCGGAACAATGACCACTTTTTTCCTGGATGAGAAACCTTTTGTGATGAGGTGTGCCATGTAGAAGGATTTCCTGACTACTGTGGCGATGTGATTATCAAAGGAGAGACTATTTCCCACCTGTGTCCCAAGGTGTCTTATCACACTTTCGGTGATAAGTAGACTACCACCTATGTGGTAGCTCATGGGTACAGAGTTTTTACCAAAGGGGATGACAGTGCACTTTTTGGCATTGAGCTTGAGGCCATGGCTTTGACACCAGGCATCTGTCTCCATGAGGCCCTTTTGTAGGATGTCCACATCGTTAGGAGTTTCGATTATGGCTTCTAGATTGCAGTCATCTGCAAACTTCGTTAGCCAAAGGCCTTCTGTGTTAGCCTGTACTTCAGAAAAGTAGATGCCAAACAGCAGAGGACCCAGGACTGAACCCTGTGGTACTCCACTTGTCACTGGTCTGAAGTCAGATTTGGAGTCTGCTACTTTCACAGTGTGGGTTCTGTCAGTGAGTCAGTGAGCTAGTTGGCAACCCATCTTGTGACGTAGGTTCATAGGTTCATAGGTAGGTACTAGGCTATCTGCCCGAGGGCATTTATAAGCCTAGCCAGAGTGTGTCGGCTTTCGCCACCTCATTGAATAATTAACTGATCCTCCGTCAAGCAGAGCCAATGAAGTGATCCCAGAGGTGTATTTTCTGTTACCCATCCACTCGCCAAGGTTTCTCTTGAAGAGTGTTAGTGAGGGGCTCTGCCTGATGTAATTTGGAATTTTGCTCCAAAGCATGGGGAGTCTCTGTGACAGGAATCTATTCCTCCAGCATGTTCTATTTATTGTTGTGGCGAGGTTTAACTCACTAGAGCACGTAGCTCGCAGTGGCTTGGATTTCTTTAGGTGGAGCATGTCAATCAATTCTGAGTTGGACATGGCTTTGTAAGTCAGGCAGAGATCACATCTGAGTAAGCGATATGCCACTGAGTACAGCCGGAGTTTTTTCAGTCGGGCTGCATAGGACATATGTTTGAGACCAGTAATCCTCTTGGTGAGATACTTTTGTGGTCTTTCCAGCTGTTGGAAGTGTCTTGTGAGGTACATCCCAAATGGGGCATTGTACTCTATGATGGGTCTAATGAGTGACGAGTAGAGGGGCACTATAACCTCTTTATTTCTAGATGCGAACCCTTTAGTAATTAGATGGGCCACATAGAAGGATTTCCTAACTAATTTGGCAATATGATTGTCAAAGGAGAGATTACTATCTACCTGGGTCCCCAGATCTCTTATTACCTCTTCGTATTAAGGGGGCTGCCACCTATGTGGTAATTTGTGGGTGTTTTGTTTTTCCCAAACGGGATGACTATGCATTTTTTGGCATTTAGCTTGAGGCCATGACTTTGACACCAGGTGTCCGTCTCAGTAAGGCCCTCTTGGAGGATATCCGTGTCAGCCGGAGAGTCAATTATGGATCCCAGTTTGCAGTCATCGGCGAACTTGGTTAGCCATAGTCCTCCTTTGTTTGCCTGCACTTCTGAGAAGTATATGCTGAACAGTAGGGGTCCCAGGACCGAGCCTTGCAAGACACCACTTGTGACTGGTTTAGAGTCGGACCTGGAGCCCACTATTCTTACCGTGTGAGTTCTGTCTGTAAGCCAATTGGCAACTTATCTCATGACATAGGGGTTTATGTTCAGGCTGGTGAGTTTTTCTGTAATATCCGAGTTGGGAATGGTGTCAAACCCTTGGCAAGGTCAAGGTAGGCTATGTGAACCACCTTTCCCTTGTCTATGGCCTTGGTGACTGTCTCGAAGAAGTCAACCAGGTTTAGTAGGCATGATCTGCCCTTAACAAAGCCAAACTGGGTCGGGTCAAGTGTTTGGAGGTTCCCACTGTCTTTGTTAATGAGTTTCATGATGATGTGCTCCATAGCCTTGCAGACCAGGCTAGTCAGGCCTATGGGGCGATAGTTACCAGGGTCATTTGTGGCCACTCCTTTGTGGAGAGGAATAACCATTGCTGTGCGCCATTCTATGAGTACGTAGCCTGTGGAGAGGCTGAGGATGAACAGCATGTTTAGGTGGGGGGTTAGTCCATTCTGTAGTTCGTGCAAGATGCAGCCTGGGACACCATCTCGTCCCATTGACGCTATGTTTTTGGCTTTTAAAAGGGCTGTTTTCACCTGTACATCTGTGATTTTTGGGACACTACACTTTTCTGGTATTGTTGTGGGCCCTTTTGGAGGTGAGAGGGGGGTGAAGTTTGCACTGAATCTATCTGCCAGGATCTTGGCAATATCAGTAGGTTCAGTATATTTTGTGCTATTTTGCACTAGTTCAGTGCATATCTGTGAGTTGCCACTTAGATTCTTAACATAGCTAAAGAAGGCTTTGTGGTTATCTTTTGAATCCTTGGCTATTTTTCTTTTGAAGTTAGCCATGGATGATTTTCATGAGGGACCTCAGTTTCTTACTGATACTGATCAGGGATGTCTTTCCTTCTTGGGATTTGCTTTTTTTCTGAACTAGTTTTCCTCCTTCTATTGTATAGCTTGTTTATTGCAGGGGTCCACCAAACTGATTTCCTTCTCTTAGAGGAGTGAGTCTTGGTTTTGCTAGGGATGACATGATCCATGCATCCTTGTAGGTGCTCAGAGAGTGCATTTGTAAAGGTTTCTGCATCTTGGGCAGTGGTATCTTTAGTGTGAGGGCTGTGAAACTTACCACCTCTGTCTTAAGTAAGGTGAAGTTTGCTTTAGAAATGTTTTTTATTGTGGTTTCCTTAGTTGGGGGTGGTGGTGGGGTGTGGACATCCAAAGTGATTAGTTTATGGTCTGATCTAACCAGTGACGGGTTGACCTCCAGTGTGGAACACCTGTCGCCCATGTTGGTGATGACCAGGTCCAATATGTTTTCACCTCTGGTAGGGGAGATTACCAGCTGATCCAGGGCGTTTGAGTTGATGAATTCCAGGAAGTGCTGGGCCTGGGAATTTGTACTCGGGTAGTTTTCCCAGTGAATGGTAGGGTAATTGAAATCACCCAGTATCAGGGTGTTTGGTAGGACCTTCATGTTTTCCAGTGTCTTCAGAAAGGTGGAGTTTTGGTCCTGGGTCATGGAGGGTGAAATGTAGCAGGCCACAATTTGCATTGCAGATTTGCCCGAATCCGATGTTAGTTGCACATGGATGATCTCAGAGGTATCATGCTGCGCCACTAACCGGGAGGTGTAGGTATCCTTGATGAATATGGATACATCCCCTCCTTTTGTGTTTCGGTCCGTGTTCTGTGGCCGAAATGTGTGGTATGAGTTGTAGCCCAGTAGTGCTCGGGTGCTGTCTGGAGCCTTGAACCAGGTTTCAGTTACTGCACAGATGTCGACATTCTCCATACTGAGGAGTGCTTCGAGCATGTGCATTTTGAGATTTAAACTCTTGGCGTTGAGTAGCATAAATCTCAGTTTTTTGTTAATTGTGCTGTTTACGGAGGTGGGTTTGACTTTTGAGCCTTGCCTAAAAAAGGCACTCTGGGGGCAGCAAGAGTCTTGGCCAGTATTCGAAAGCCTAGGGGGTGACAGCTGCAAACCAATTCTTGTGAAGCAATGCGGCTTGTCGAGCATGTCGTCCCAGGCTGACAGACACTGGATCCCCTTTGAATGACACTGGAAGCTTAGCCAATTGTTGAAATTGATCATTTTTTCTTTATACTGAGGTATCATTCTTGGTGAGGGCAGGATGCTACTCAGGGTCAGGGGTCATACCAGCCTGAGCTACATGATCAGAGAGCTCTTCCATGTCTCTTTTCATGTAGTCCAGGGAGTTACATCTCAGGTCATTCACACCAACAATGACAGAGTCATATTTGTACTTGTTCTGGAGTGACCTGAGTGCTTGTGTTATGTGGCATATTCTGGCTCCCGATAGGCAGCTAACAGTAACCTTCTGCTTGTCCAGCCTAGTGAGTGAGACGTCAGTGTGCCTGACTATAGAGTCACCTATTACTAGCATGTTAGGTATGTCATTTTGCCTGAAAGGCTGTGATTGTGCGGCACACTGGTTTTGTGCTTTATGTATTGTCTGGTTTGTGACGGGAAGTACAGGTTGTTTGGGTGTCTGCTTTGGAGGTCTCTGATGCTTTTGCAGGTTTTTATTTAGAGTCTCCGAGTATTATTTTGTGTATTTATGTGTATTTTTTGCCAGTGTTGTTTTAGTAGGTATGTGTGCAGCTGGAGTTGTGGTGCAAGTGCTAACCTTCTCCTCTTGACTGTCTGTTCCAGTCTTGGGTGGAGACAGGTTAGCTTCCAGTTTGGCTGTATAATTGCATCTCTTGCATATGTTAGTGTTTTGTGGTAGGAGGAGGGGGTTGTTTGTGTACATGAGGCAGTTGTAACATTGCCTCAGGATACCCAGATTCACCAGCTGGACTGGAGAGTGCACTTGAAGTTGCCCTTTGGTCATGCCTGAATAGAACGGTGAGCTGCTTAATCACTTGGTTGGTGAGTGGTGAATAAAGAATCTTGCCCTGCTGGGCAATCAGTGTCAGGGTATTAGGGATATTAGGGATATTAGGTCTGAGCAAGTGCTGGGCTGTAAGATGCTTTTTGAGTGCTTAGGATGAGAGTTAGACTAGTTTTAAGGAAAAAAACTGAAGAGGAGACTTAGTGGAGCCGGGAATAATTTAACCGTAGCTAACCGGCACTGCCCAGTGCCCAAAACCGTGCAAACATGGTTTTTATAGTAGGGAAATGAAAGAGATAGAAATTAGCCTAAAATGGCCAATAAATTACTAACTTCTGGGCTGGAACCACTCCTCTAGGGACAGATAGGTTGCTCAAAGCTCCCCTCTCTCACAGGTGAACAGAGAAACTTCCTTCTATCCAAGTAAGGTATGGGTAACTCAGAAACTTGTAATGACAGCCCTGAATTCAGCACTAGCCTGAAAACTGGACTATACTAGCTTATAAAGGTGGGAAATAAGGATTTGTTTTGGGGGGGGTTGTGTTTTTTGAAAAGATGAGGCAAAAACAGTAAAAAATACACTCAAAACAGCTCTAAACAACTACAAACGATCAGAAAAGGCTATCACACTTTAGTGTGTAGCCTACAACAGTTAAACAAATTAGTTAAACAAAAAACAACTTTTAATAGTGCAGGCAGTCAAATAAGTACAATATGTGAAAAAAACAAGCTTTTAAATCACAATAAACGCTGGAAAATCTGCATTTAGGCAGAAAACAGTTAAGTACAGCATGAAAGTACAGAAAACTGATACTTAGTCACTCCAAAGTCTCTCTCCTAAGCTAGAAGGCTTTTATCAGTTTAAGGCTTTCTAGTGCTACCAGTAGGTTAGTTACAGGAAAGATGGGAAACAAGCGCAGATGTGGTCTTTTAAACCAGAAAGTTGAAAGAGACGGACGGACAAACTGTTCAAATGGTCAATAAACTACAATTTCTGGGCCAAGAACCTCTCCTCTCATGGTAGCCAGTCTACCTAGTGCTTACCACTCCCACTAATAAGCTAGAAGGCTTTCCTCCAACACAGAAAGGCTTGCGGGGCTCAGAAGCTTACCAACAGTCCTGGATACAGCAACTCTGTACCTGGACTAGGCTAGTTACAGGAAAGGTGGGAAACAAGCGCAAGTGCAGCTTTTAAACCAGAACATTGAAAGAAATGAAAAAACTGCCCAAACGGCCAATAGCCACAATTTCTGGGCCAGGAAACACTCCTCTTGTGGTAGATAGGCTGCCTAATGCTTACCACTCCCATTGATAAGCTAAAAGGCTTCCCTCCAACACAGAAAGGCTTGGGGGCTCAGAAGCTTACAAAGAGTCCTGGAATACAGCAAATCTGTACATGGACTAGACTAGTTACAGGAAAGGCGTGGAAAAAGTACAAATGTAGGCTTTTAAGCCAGCAAGTTGAAAGAGATGGAAAACTGCCCAAACTGCCAAATAAACTACAATTTCTGGGCCAAAACTCACTCTTCCCATGGAGGATACGCTACCTAGTGCTTACCACTCCCATTGATAAGCTAGAAGACTTTCCTCCAATACAGAAAAGCTTGGGGGCGCAGAAGCTTACTAACCATCCTGGATACAGCAACTCTGTAACCAGACTAGGCTAGTTATAGGAAAGGCGGGAAACAGGCACAAATGTGGCTTTCAAACCAGAAATTTGAAAGAGATGGAAAAAAACTGCTCAAACAGCCAATAGCTACAATTTCTGGGCCAAGGACCACTTCTCGTGTGGTAGATAGGCTACCTGATGCTTACCACTCCCACTGATGAGCTAGAAGGCTTCCCTCCAACACGTAAAGGCTTGGGGGGCTCAGAAGCTTACAAAGAGTTCTGAATACTGCAAATCTGTACCTGGACTAGACTAGTAACAGGA
Source organism: Protopterus annectens (assembly GCF_019279795.1). Taxonomy (NCBI): domain Eukaryota; kingdom Metazoa; phylum Chordata; order Ceratodontiformes; family Protopteridae; genus Protopterus; species Protopterus annectens. Next base: position 1,359,673,926 of record NC_056725.1, read on the forward strand.
AAGGCAGGAAACAAGTGCAAACACAGGCTCTTAAATTAGAAGGTTGACAGAGATGGAAAAGCTTCCCAAACGGCCAATAAACTATAATTTCTGGGCCAGAAACCACTCCTCCTGTGGTAGATAGGTTACCTAGTGCTTACCACTCCCACTGATAAGCTAGAAGGCATCTCTCCAACACAGAAGGGCTTGGGGAGCTCAGAAGCTTACCAGCAGTCCTGGATACAGCAAATCTGTACCTGGATTACACTAGTTATAGGAAAGGCGGGGACCAAACACAAAACAGCTTTTAACCAGAAAGTAGAAAGAGATGGAAAAACTGCCCAAACAGCCAATGAACTACAATTTCAGGACCAAAACCCACTCTTCCCGTGGTAGATAGGCTACCTAGTGCTTACCACTCCCACTGATAATCTAGAAGGCTTCCCTCTAACACAGAAAGGCTTGGGGGGCTCAAAAGCTTACCAACAGTCCTGGATACAGCAAGTCTGTGTCTGGACTTGACTAGGTACAGGAAAGGCAGGAAATAAGCTTAGAATTTTTTTTGTTACAGAAAACCAGCTAAAACAGCAGTAAATACAATTCAAATTGTAGTGCATACCAGCACACCCGAACGTGTAGAACCACTACGGCAAATACAGTTCAAATAAATGCAATTAAATTAACAAATGACTAAAAAACAAGTGCAGAAGGCAGTAAATTAGAAGGCTACTAAAAAGCAGTAATAAGTGCAGAGTAAGAGCAACTGAACAGATAACAGCATGCAGAAGAGCAACTAAGACATTTACAGTAAGAGCAGATGAATAAGATATATATATATATATGTTTTTTTTTTTTTTTTTGAGGGAAGGAAAAGAGCAGGATTAAGAGGCTACAGGGTTGTCCTTCCCAAATGCTCTCTTTGTACACAGTAGGAGTGCCTGAAATCAGAATATGATCTTACTGCAAATCTACAAGAGGGGTGGGCAATTTCAAAGCCACCAACATTAATACCAAAACAAGAACAGAGAGGATGGGTGGCGACCTAACTGTAGAGAGACAGCCACAACTTCAGTTGAGTTAATATTCAGTGAAAAACACAAATAAATAAATTAAATACAATACTATATGCAAAAGATCAGATAAAAGTGTACTTAAATTCACTTATACGTCCAGCTGATTTCAGGTAGATGTTAGCCGGCCAAAGTTCTGATATTAAGCAGAGATAACTCAAAATGTACCACTTATATAAGGCAAGACAGGATGTTTGTGATGAGCTGAAACTACCCCCACTGCTATCAATGGCTACACAGAAATTCTAAAAAGTACTCTGTAGAGAGACAGCCACAACGTCAGTTGAGTTAATATTCAATGAAAAACACAAATAAATAAATGAAATACAATACTATATGCAAAAGAGCAGATAAAAGTAGGGATAGGGAATAGGGATTTATACCTAGTTTAGTGAGTTTATCTATAATTCCAGAGTGGGGGATGGTGTCAAAAGCCTTGGCAAGATCTAGATACGCTGTGTAAACCACTTTACCCTCGTCTACAGCATTGGTGACTGCTTCAAAGAAGTCTATCAGGTTTAGGGGACATGATCTGCCTTTTACAAACCCGAACTGAGTGGGGTCCAGTGTTTGGAGATTACCAATGTCTTTGTTTATACTTTCCATGGCCTTGCAGACCAGGCTCGTTAGGCTAATGTGGCAGTAGTTCCTGGGGTCCGTGGTGGCTTCCCCTTTGTGGAGTGGGATAACCGCCGCTGTGCACCATTCAGTGGGCACAAAGTCTAAGGTGAGGCTATGATTAAATATGGTGCTTAGGTGTGGTGCCAGTTCATTCTGTAGTTTGTGTAGAACACAGTCTGGGATGTTGTCAGGTCCCATGGATGCTGTGTTCTTGGCTTTGGAGAGTGTGGTTTTTACCTGTGCACCCCTGATTACAGGAACTTTCATTCTTCCCGTATAGAGATGGTCCCTTTAGGGGGTGAGAGGGGGGTAAAGTTAGCACTGATCCTATCTGCCAGGATGTTGGCAATATCAGTTGGTCCTGTATATTTAGTGCCATTGTGCTGTAACTCAGAGCAGATCTGAGTGTTGCCATTGAGATGCTTGACATAGCTATAGAATGCTTTGTGGCTGTCGTTAGAATCAGTGGCGATTTTGTTTTCGTAACTAGCTTTGGAGGATTTTATGAGGGATCTCAGCTTCTTACTGATGCTGACCGGGGAGTTCCTCCAATCATAAACAACCATTCACATTTGTGTAGAGTGGTGACAGTGTCCGTGTTCCTTGCTGATGGGATGTCAATGCTGCTCAGGCTTAGCTTGCATACAGTGTGTAATGGAGGTGGAAGCATATGTCTGGGTTCTTGTAGGATGCAGACAGGAATGTTATCAGTCCCCAAGGGGACTTGCTAATTTTACATTTAAGTAGGCAGTTTACACCTGATCCATGATGATGAGGGTATGGGTGCGTGTGGTGTGCATATCCACCTATACTGATGTTGAGGCAGGGAAGTGATGTTTGGCCTAAATGTGTCTGCAGCAGGTTGGCTGTGGCTATGGTGTGTGTGTATGTGCTGTGCTTGACCACTATTACAGGGTGGGTTGGGTTCTTGCCTCTGAGACTGAAGACATATGTGAAGATGGCCTTCTGGTTGCCCTCTGTGGATGTGTCTGATTTGCACTCATAGTCAGCCTTACAGTAATCCACCTGTGGCCTAGTATGGTCATTCAGACAAAGGATGGCATGCTGGCCAGTTGGTGCCTGCTCCTACTTTTCCCTGTACAGCCATTATGTGCTTTGTGCATTACTGCTGTCCAGCAAAGGGGTTTACTTTACTTTGGTGGAGACAGGTTGTACAAGTAAGGTATTGCTGAAGCCATATAGCTATGTGGGTGGTCATATAATTGTTTGTAGTAGGTATGGACATGAGGTCATAACACAGTTGGACAACTCTAACATGTCTACATAATACTCCTGCATATGCTAGTCTGTGTCAAGGCATTGCAACAACCATTAGCTGTAGAAGTGCAACTCTGTTTGATGCACAGATAGTAAGATTACACACGTGTATGACATGTACAGCTCATTTATGTGATGTTTTGCATCCCATGTCAGGTGTTATGAGTCTGCGAGGTAGACCTACCCATACATGCATACATCTGCACAGGTAATAAATGCTATACATTCTGTTCTATGTCAGTATGGCACACTGTCATAGCACTTTTGTTGCTCAGTAATTCCTGACAACCTAGTAGGGCAGGACATCTGGAGAATGCCGCAAATACATGGTGGGCTATGGGCCAACATTAGTGACACTGTCTTCATATTGCTGTAACACATGAATGTCATTTGACAGTTGTGTAGCCTTTGCATTCACAGTCATACCCTGGAGGATGTGCAATGCTCCTATGCCAGGCAGAGGAGGAAAGGCTAGGAGTGTGGTAGAGAATGCTAGGAACTTTTACTGTTATGTGTAGGGCTGGTATTGGTACTGAGCTAGTTGATATGATGGACAGATGATAGGTGGATATATTGTGTGTGCCAAAGACCAGATGGAAGGGGGTTATGGCTGTGTGTATCATGTTCAGGTACAAATAGTTCAAACATGGTGTATATTTGAGGGGAAATGGTGTAGATATTAACCTAATGGAGCATTATGCCAAGAGTGTATCTGGCAGTGACAGGAGTGTTGGGTAGAGCAAGGTTTATGCAGCTGGGAATTAATGGTGTAATGATGACAGTTGTTACTGCATATGTTCCACTAGCTGCTTGTGTGAAGTATAATAGTGACGTACTTTGGACAGGTTGGATGAAGTGGTGGTGACAGTACCCAAGGGTGAGAGAGTAATGATTAGAGCAGATTTCAATGGGCAAGTTGGTAAAGGGGACAGAGGGGATGCAGAAGTGATGGGCAGGTATAGTGTTAAGCAAAGGAATGCAGAAGGTGAGATGGTGTTGGAGTTTGCAAAAGAGGTTGGCCATGGCTGTGATGAATACATATTTTTACAAGACCAAGGGGCATAAGGTGACATACAAGAGTGGAGGAGGATGCACACAGGAGGATTATCCCCTATGCAGGTTGGCCTGTTTGAAGGGGATTTGAAACTGTAAACTGGTGACAGGGGAAAATGTGGTTAGATAGCATGGACTGTTGGCCTGTGGGATGTTGTTGGTGATCAAGAGGAGGAGGAGGAGTGTGAGGGCAGCACCATGGATCAAATGGTGGGTACTGACAAAGGGTTATTGTGAGGCTGAGTTCAGGGAAGAGTTACGACAGGCAGTGGGTGGCAGTGAAGAGTTACCACGTATTTGGTTAAATATATCCACGCTCATATGGGAGATGAGTAGAATGGGGCTTGGTGTGACATCTGGACAGAGGAAGGAGGACAAGAAGACCTGTTGGTGGGATGAGTCAGTACAGGGGAGTATACAGAGAAAGAGGTTGTCGAAGGAGAAGTGGGGTTGTCAGACAGATGAAGACAGTAGACAGGAATATAAGGGGATGGGTGCATGGCAAAGAGAGTGGTGGCAAAGGCTTAGGATGGGGTTCTGAATGGTTGTATGTAATGTTGCATACCAAGGATGGAGAATAGGACTTGTACCAATTGGCTAGACAGAGGCACATAGCTATGAAGGATGTGCAGTAAATAAGGGTGATAAAGGATAATGGGAGAAACATACTCACAAGTGAGGAGATTGTGTACAGCAGATGGAAACAGTACTTTGATGGGCTGGTGCATGAGAAGGATGTGAGAGAGAGAGGTGAGGTTGGATGGTGTGGGTATGGTGAATCAGGAAGTGCAACAGATTATCAAGGAGGAAGTAAGGATAGCTATGAAGAGGTTTAAGAATGGAAAGGCTGTTGGTCCAGATGACATACCTGTGGACACATGGAGGTGTTTTGAAGAAATGGCAGTGATCTTTTCAACCAGATTATTTAATGTAATCTTGGAAAGTGAGAGGATGCATGAGGAGTGGAGAAAATTTGTTTTGGTACTGTTTATGTGAATAATGGTGGTGTGCAGAGGGATATCACTGATGAGTCACAGCATGAGGTAATGGTAAAGGGTGGTTTAAGCTAGGTTAAGAAGGGTTGTTAGGATTACTGATCAGCAATATGGTTTCATGCCAGTAAAGATAAGTACAGATGCAATGTTTGCTGTGAGAGTGTTGATGGAGACTGATAGAGAATATCCGAATTAGCTGCATTGTGTCTTTGAGGACTTAGAGACAGCATATGACAAGGATGCCTAGAGAGTTGTGGTATTGTATGGGAAGGTCAGAAGTGGCGGAGGAATCCATAAGAATGCTACGGGATATGTAAAAGGCTAGTGTGACAGCAGTGAGTTCTGCGTTGGGAGTGACAGGTGTATTTAAGTTGCAGGTGGAGTACATCAGGGATCAGCTGTGTGTTCTTTCCTATTTGCAATGGTGATGGACAGGTTGACATACATGGTCAGACAGGGGTCCCTGTTGACTGTGCTGTTTGCAGATGACATTGTGGTCTGTAGTGGGAGTAGAGGACAGATTGAGAAGACCCTGGAGAGGTGGAGTTATGGTCTAAAGAGGGGGGGAATGATGATCAGCAGGACTAAGACAGAATATATGTCTGTGAATGGGAGGGAGGATAAAGGAATGGTGAGGAGTACAGTTTGCAAAGGTGGATACGTTTACATACTTGGGAATAACAGTTCAGAGTAATGTGGAATGTGGGGGAGAGGTGAAGAAGAGAGTTCAGGCAGGATGCAGGTGGTGGAGAGGAGTGTCAGGAGTAATTTGTGACAGATGGGTACCATTAAGAGTGACAGGGAAGGTCTACAAGAGGGTATTGAGACCAGCTATGTGATATGGGTTGTAGGCAGTGGCATTGACAAAAAAGGCAGGAGCCAGAGCTGGTCATAGCAGAGTTAATGACATTAAGAGTTTCACTGTGTGTGACAAGGGTGAACAGGATTAGGAACATGTATGTTAGGGGGTCAGCCCAGGTTAGATGGGTTGGGGACAAAGGCAAACAGTGGCAGGATTATGTTGGTTTGGACATGTGATGAGTAGGAATGCTGAGTATATTTGTTAAAGGGTGAGGCTGCCAGAGAAGTGGAAAAAAGGAAGGCTTAGGATAAGGTGTATGGATGTGTTGACAGCAGACATGCAGGTGGTTGGTGTGACAGAGCAGGATGCCGAGGACAGGAAGACATGTAGACAGATCATCTGGTGTGCCATCTTCTGACGGGAACAGCCAAAAGAAAGATTAGGGGTTGTAATATTGTAATGTTGGTGTTCACAGGTTGCCAATTATTTGCCAGACATAACACTACTCTGAGTAAATGAGTACAAATATGAGGCACACATATGGTCAGTGTGCGTAACACTGGACAGTTGAATGGTGTGAGTTCAGTATATCACATGCAGTTCAACACACACAGCTGCAACAGTATATCACTATGCAAATACCCTGTATAGGTCTCTCACATTTCTGAGACAAGTATGTATATCATATATAATCACTATATGGATATCTATGACATCCCAGTACCTGGCCTAGCAGTGTCCCAGTCAGCATTGTTCAACACACACTCCAGTAGTAGTCATATGTGAGCCATCCTTTTCTGGTGTTGCTCAGGGGCCTGAGCTGTTATCTATGTCACTGCAGACAGATGCAGATGCTATGAGCATAGTTTGTGATCATTAATATATCAGTACATCAGGTGTTGTTGAGACATATTTGTTGAACGTCATATTTACCACTAGTACATACCCCTACTACATTCCATTACATGCTTACTTGTTTGACCTACTTTTATTTTGTCAAGGTGTGGATGGATAGATGGCTAGCTGGCTGCCCTGCTAGCTGGCTGTATCTGGATCTGGATCTGGATGTGGATCTCAATGTATCTGCCTGTGTGTGTGTGTGTGTGTGTGTGTGTGTGTGTGTGTGTGTGTGTGTGTGTGTGTGTGTGTGTGTGTGTGTGTGTGTGTGTCTCTCTCTCTCTGTCTCTGTCTCTCCCAGATGTAGGGTATATATCTGTTTTGCATAGGCAGCAGATAGACTTTTGTAGGTAATGCTCATGACCAGCTGGTGGCCTGTGCACCAACTGCAGTCCCCCACTTGCTAATTGCATGCAGAACAGCTGTGGTATCATTCCTATAGCCAATAGCATGGGAACACACTCCTATAATTGAGTACTTCATGTGGGTGTTGATGCTTTACCTTGTCTGTGAGGTAAACTTCATGGAGATGTGTCAACAACAGCATCACAGAGGTTGTGTGGAAATACCTCTTACAACAAAGACTGTGGAGACAGCCCAGCAAACATGGGGAGAATGTGCCAGACATAGGGACAGAATGTAAGTACTGCTGTTATAAAGTTGGATTAATGCTAGTATGACAGGGTTTGTGTGGACATGACTTTTCTGTGTGAGTTTAAGTCTGACAGTGTTATGTAGTTGACATAACTCACAACTGTAGGACCATCCACAGACTGCCAGAGTTTGGACACTTATGTTTGGTGTATTAATCACACATGTTTAGTCTTTGGAAAATCAGCAGCATATAGCACTAGCATGCTTTTATTGTCAATACTACTGTTTATAGTATTTCAGTATAACCAATATATATTACTGAGGGGTTTTTCATTCTGCATTTCTATATCAGAACTGTTTTAATGTCTCATCGTCATATGGGTGTGTGTTTTTATAGTTAGCACTGAGTATTGTTTTTTAAGATGCACATAGAAGATTAGTTAGCCGATTGTTTAATTATGTCAGACACTTGATTGGTTAGAGAGCTATCTACCTTAGCCTCTTGACTATAATTAAATGAATGTCATTTATAATAATGAATAAGTCTGAAGAAGCGTTTACAAGAACATGAAAGCGCTCACTTCGTTTTATTTTTTATTTTTTATACTTTATCTTGTTTGATGAAATAAACAGTCTCCTTCACTTTTTATATGGTGTTCCTCTTGATTTTTTTTGATAAATCAGTAGCATACTCTAAGGATTGCAGTCAGTGAATAGTAACATCCATTTGTGTTTCTGACTTCATGTCCATCAGAACAGATATGTTACAACAGGCCCTGTTACATCAGCTACTTTCCCAGTTTATGATAGCAATATGTCAATACTCCCTCTGTGTTTGGGCCTCTGTCCCCCAAGTATGTCAGGCACTGTCCTGATGTAATGCAGTAGGAGGTGGAGAGGTACTGGTATATCATTATTTAGTGACTTCATTCCTGATATTGTCCCAGTGATGTATCAGACTGTCAGACAAGTTATATGTGAAAGGCATTATACATGAAGACAAAGCCTGGACATTCTGTGTGACTCTGTACAGTTGGGAGGTCTGTGTATTTCTGGCATTTGTTGACAGGCTGTCAGGATTGTGTAGCAGTGTAGTGTGAATATGTTATCTTGCCTGTGTAGTGAGGGGGTAGATGTATGTCTTGTGGGCCCTTTTCTATCTGACTTTGCATGCTGCCCCAGTTTCTGGTGCTCTATCAGCTGTATATGTTTGTAGGGGCAGACTGAGACATGTCCCATACCACAGTCAGGCATCATACGACACTGTGCATTGGTCCAATATATGTAGGGGTAGTGTGTGAGTGGGAAACATGCTGATGGTTTTGTTCACATAGTAATTATACTCTACTGTTAATTTGGCTTACCAGTATGTCACTGTGACTGTGGTGAGATCGGTTGCGGGTATGCACTTTCACACTGGTATCTGTTTTTCAGTGCTATTACATCCCTGTAGTGCCTGATATATTTGCAAATACATGTGTAGTTCCCCATAGCAGTTGTGGACTAGTGTTGTGTCAGTCTGAATGTAGTGTGGACATTGTTTGATGACATGCTTAGCAGGCTTAGCAGCTCAGTGTAGTTTCCCCTAATATGATGTTATGTCCAGATATTTGTCTGTGGACCCATAAGTGTTATGTATTTCTGACACATCAGTGGGATGATGTGAAGATTTAAGTCACTAAGTAGTGGGAAGTAATTGGGTTTTGGACTTGGGCTATTCCAGTCAATATATCTTAGAACAGACAGGAGAGTGTTACTGCATCAACTGTGTCAGCTTATCTACTTCAGTATTTGAGATATGTCCCCATTTCCATGACTTTAACCCCCCCCCCCTTGTCAGGATTGGTCCAGATTTGTTGCACTAAGGCATACCTCTCAACTGGTCAGGTTGTTTCAGACTGTCTAGGTTTATTGCTCATATTTCTGGTCTGTTCCACAGAATCATATTATTTTTATTTCTCTGTTAATTCACTGTGATGATGTCAGGATTTCTGCCAGTAAATGATGACATGCATTTCAGTTTCAGAACTCACATCCTTCTGCACATGTATGCTGACATAAACCCTATTACTGTAACAACATTCTGCATTTATAACTGCAGTACTTACATTATGTCCCTAGTCTTGGCCCATTGTCCCACCATTTTGACAGCCTTTGTCCAGCATTCTTGCAGTAACAGGTGGAGAGGTATGGTGCTGAGGTATGACTGCACTACATGTTATGAGCAGATAGCTATATATATATATATATATATATATATATATCCATATCTCTCTCTCTCTATATATATATATATATATATATATATATATATATATCTATGTTTATATTTATATATATATGTAAATGATTTCTTTTTATATAGCTACATCTATGGTTCTATGAAAATATATTTGTATATATTCTGTATGCATTTGTTTCATATGTATATCTCAATATATCTGATGTATATACTTTTTCATATTTATCTATCACCATACACATCTATATATGTATATTTATATATACTAAACATGACTGATTCCACAGTGCTTGTTCCCTACTATTCTATACCTGTACTGAACGATATATTTGCAAAAACAGCATTTGTTATTACTTCTTAGATTGTGTAGTGGTAAATTGCTCTGACTATGGTGTACAGGGTCCTGAGTTCAAGACTGGGCAGGGCTGATTATTTTGTTGCTGGGCAGAACAGTGGCTAATGGGGACAGGGTGATTAAGACAGTTTTAATGAGTTGTAAGTGGGTTTGCATGGGTTTGCGCAATGGTAAGCAATGCCAACACACGGTTAAATGGGAACTGCTTAATTTGTGTAGGCATAGCTTAGCATCCCACAAACCCACTTACTGCCACTTACTACTGCTTAAAACATCTTACTCCTGTGCTAATTTCTTTAAAAGAAAAGAAAAAAGGAGTGATAGAAAAGTGGTAAAAAAGGGGGCACGCAGAGCAGTAAACAGTATGACAGCTAGCTAGGGATGTGCAGGATGGGTGCAGGGAAGGTCCATAGTTGTCCTTTTCTGATACAGCAACAGCTGTGCATTTGAACATATTTTGGAGGTGAATTTAGACATTCAAACCCCCCAAGAGAGGGGTGAGGACAACAGTAATGTGTTTTTAAGCCAATTTGATCAGATTATGTGTGTCCAGTGGACACGTGCAAAATGGACAGCTATGTATGGGGCGAACATTTTTTGGGGGAACAGATTGCCCTTTTTTTTATAAGGTGAGAGTGGGATTTTGGGGAAGGATAGTAGGTACATTTGGGGAGGTAAGTTGGGTGGGAAGACAGACAAGACAGACAAGACAGCAGACAGAGGCGGTATATGACACATGTGGGGGTAAACACCTTGGATGGGGAGGGTGGTTGGGAATCAAACTCCCATGAGCCCCATATGCATACAGTGGGACTGAGGTCCCCCAACCATGGGCAGTCACCACTGCACCTTCATGGCCGCAAAGGTGGCTGAGCAGGAGAGGCAGGCTGACCCTCAAGATGCACCACACAGCCCTGAAGCTGGTGTAGCTGATCTCTGAACTCCTGTCGGAGAACACTATGCACCAATCCCCAGACCTGTGTACGGGTGACAGTGTCCTGTCCATGCCCACTCCCAGAGGTGGGATGGGCCCCATCCCCTGAGGCATTTCCACCAGAAGGTGGTGCAGGATCAGCGAACGAGGAGGTCGTGGGTTGGGTCCCAGATATGCTGGGGCCCGGTGCCACGGCCAACTGAGGTGGTACAGGCGGATCTGCTGGGATCGGCCTTCCCTGACATAATATGGTGTTGCAGTTTTATGTTGGTTAGTCATAAAAAACACATTCCAGGATTAGTTATAATAACATGCACAGGTATTCCCATTAACCCAAAACAACAGAGTTGGAACAGTTGCATAGCAAACAGAACACATGCATATATGGAACCACAGTGGGCATTATAACATGATGCAGGTTACATTGATAGCAACAGGCCACCAGTGATAGTATTTGAACAGGGAACATTAATATTAAAGCATTTAAATATTCGTAGAACAATAGGACACATGTCCCAACAGTAGTTTTGGTGGAAAACATACCCATTGATTTATGTGTTTAGATTATTGGTGTAGATAGGGTGGGGGAGAGAGAGAGATGTCAGTTAACAGCTGTATAGGCTTTGATCGCTCACAACTTTAATGATCATTGCTCTAATCATTAATCTACAGGTATTACCTCACTTTGCATCGATCTATGGCCTTGGGTTGGGCGGTGGTATGTTTGCACACAGTGTATAATTATAGGCTTCTTGCAGCTCATTTATACATTTTCTTACCTGGCAGACCTGTGGAGGAAATATCTGTTAACACTGCCTGACTGTTTCTACACATATTCACATAGTCAATGTTACATATGTGCAGTCATAACTGTGTGTGTCTGTGTGTGTTTGTGTGTGTGTGTGTGTGTGTGTGTGTGTGTGTGTGTGTGTGTGTGTGTGTGTGTGTGTGTGTGTGTGTGTGTGCGTGTGTGTGTGTGCGTGTGTGTGCGTGTGTGTGCTAGTTCCATAATCCACTTTGATTTCTATCGGTCATCCTGGGTGTTGGCTGCAGTGACCACTAGCTGTAACAGAGTGACCCCCTGAGGGACATTTCTTGGCGGGGACTACTTGGTGTACATACTTCCTTTGCTGTCATTTGCAGCCTTGGGGTTGGACAGTTGGTGTTGTACACAGTGTATAATTACAGGCTTCTTACACCTCATTTATACCTTTTCTTACCTGGCAGACCTGTGGAGGAAATATCTGTTAACACTACCTGACTGTTTCTACACATATTCACATAATCCAGGTTACATATGTGCAGTCATAACTGTGTGTGTCTGCTAGTGCCATAATCCACCTTGATTTCTATCGGTTACCCTGGGTGTTGGCTGCAGTGACCACTAGCTGTGACAGCGTGACCCTTGATGGACATTTCTTAGAGGAGACTACTTGGTGTGCATACTTCTCTTGCTGTCATTTGCAGCCTTGGGGTTGGACAGTGGGTGTTGTACACAGTGTATAATTACAGGCTTCTTACAGCTCATTTATACCTTTTCTTACCTGGCAGACCTGTGGAGGAAATTTCTGTTAACAATACCTGACTGTTTCTACACATGCTCACATATTCTTGGATGAGATTATGCATACAGCTTAATAGCACTCCTAGGATTCGAACCGTGCTGGTTTGTGCAAAAATAGAACACAAGGCTGTGCTTCATCACAATGAGCTACTGAGGAGCTGTTGTTTTTTTTCCTGACTGTTTTCAGTATAATAGTGTGTTGTTTGGACAACCTCCCTTGTAATTCTGATATTCATGTATGACAGACGCTTGTTATAGTCTGTGGTCAGACCTTGATATATTACAGTATGGAAAACAATGGTTAACACAACATTACTATTCAGGGACCAGATCCTGGTGCATGGAACATTTCTTATAGCTAATCTGTTAACGTCAACATTACATCTACATTCAGACTACCATATACCAAAGTACACACAATAGTCTGGTGTTTAGAGTTTTACTGACAGTTACTGATACACTTTTACTGATATATATCCTGTACATCAGTATTACTCTGCTAATGTCTTGTTTATTTAGTACAAACAGTACACATTACTAACTACTGGCAGGTGACATTCTACTGCATTCTATTTATCTGCCCTGATTACTGCTAGCTAGATTAGTACTCACCAGCCTCGCGACACAGCCTTAGCAGCCTGCTGGCATGGGCTTCCATGTTCACAGCCCTCTCTTCTGCAGCTGTACAGGAGATAGAGAAACATTTATGCATACCTTTCAATGTCAAACTTAGGCTGGACTTTGATACATGAGAATTGATAGTGGTACTTACGCACTTTTGGGACATTCCACGCCCAAGCATCTTGGACCCACTGCTCTAAGAGGTTCCTCTTCCTTCACTTCAAGTCAACATAGTGATGCTGGACCTGCTCACCAGTTCGAGGGATGCCAGTTGTGCTAATGAGGTCACGAGCGAGATGGTCCCAGGGCTCCGGCTTGTATTGGGAGCCCTGGTACTGGTCCTGCTGCAGTCACCCGTCATAGTTTTTTACAAGGAGTCAAACCATGACCCTGGACTCCTGAATGCCCCAACGTTGTGCCCAAAAGTGCACACCTTCTCCAACACCAACCATAGTGCCTGCAGTGATCAGCTACAACTGGTTATGGTTGTATTCCCGCTTGTGGGGTTTAAGTAGGGCTGAATCCCCGCCCTTTGCCATGATTCGTCTATTTTGAATATCCTGAACTGAGCTAAGCGACAGGCAAACCCACTTATCTGAAATAAGCATTGCTTGCAGAGGTATATACTAAGCACTGTTTACCAGTGTGCAAATCAAATTAGCTATGCTAGTTATTGGTAAACATAACAGTTTAAGTGCTGTTTACTCCAGGTAAGCATAACTGAACATAATTAAGTGATGTTCAGCTTTCATTTTATGGACTGTCAGGATTGTGGGATCAATTCCTTCTTAATGCCATCTTATGATATGTATGTTTCCCTTCTATGACATCCCCCTATGTTTTTTCATTACATTACAGTCTTTTGTGGCTATACTGTATGGGACACGTGTGTATATGTGGGTTTCACATCTGTAAACAACACTGACACCACATTTGGACCTGCTACACTACCCTGGTCAACAAATATATATTATTCACTACCTATTTATAAAAAAATATATTTTAATCCTGTTCACATATGAAAATGAATAGACTGCTTTGGGGCTCGAACCATGAATGGCTGCATGTTAAGCAAAAACTCTAACCACTACGCTATTCCGATTTGACTATTTTGGTTGTATATTTATATTTAGCTCCTTTAGATGTTTATACTCTGCTATGCATAGCTGCTTGGTGCGCATACCCACTCAGCTATGCTTAAACTTTATTGGGAACAGAAGAAAAAAGTTGAAATGGTGTTCTGTTTTTATTTTCCTTTAGGGTATGCACATTGCTTTCTGCCTCTTAGGGCAGGACATCTGGACAAAGCGTGACATGATGGGGGACAAAAAAACAGATTTTTAGATATTGCTCTTGCCAACTTAGAAAGTTGATAGAATAACAGGCTTTGCATTGGCATGAATTTTCTGAAAGGTATAATGTCTGACACTCAAATGTCTCTCAGTATCTGCCAATTGCAGTCTTTATTGATTTTCCACTAGTTTGCCTGACACCCATATTTTATGTAGAATGGACCAAATATATGAGGCATACATCTGGGACATTCTGCAGAAATCTGCATGGTTGAGGGTTATGTATGTGTGCATTTGCACACATTTCCTGCTTCTGCAGAATGCAGAAGTGCTGTACAGTGCTTTACCAATACAGGGGGTGTGTCACAGCTTCTGTGACACAACCCCTGTATTGGATTCCTCTTGCCGTTTTTATTTCAGTGTCCACGAACACTGAAATTATCTCTTTTGCATTTCAGTGGCTGTGGACAGTGAAATACTCGCATAATATTAGAGCTAAGCTCTTATATTATGCATGGCTTAGACAGTGCCGTACGGCACTTTCTGAGCGCAGGGGGTATGTTTAGTGTCCGTGTTCTGCTCAGACACACCCCCTGCGTTCGTACATGGACTGTGTCCGTGTAGAGAGTACAGCAGCGTGCCTTCATGAGTATGCAAGGCACGCTGCTGTGCTGCACAGACACGATCCATTCCATGCAAGAATAGTTTATTCTTGCACAGAACTTTGTTGAATCCTGGGGAGAGTATTTTACAACTCAAGCCATTTTAGTTTTTGTAACACTTTGCAGTGGCAAGCTTTGTTTGGGTGATTTACTACAAGCTTTGCTACTTTGTCATGGTGTTTTTCTAACTTTAATTGTTTTTTTTCCATATTTTGTCATGGTGTTTTCCTAACTTTCTTAATTGTTTTTCCACATTAGTAAAATGGCTGATGCATATAAGACAGTATGAGTTAAAATGTGCAAGCAATTGTTAATAGTGTCAATTCAGTGAGAAAAGGTTTTGCATTGCAGAGTATATCAAGATTTTGATTTTTTTCTTCTGAATTTATAGCATGCATGTTTGTCAAATTTTATTTATTAATTGGTTAGCTGATCAGGGCCAGGCAAGCAAAGACAAACATGCAGTTAATATACAGATGTTAAATTATTGCAATAAAAAACAGATAACATCAATATACAAATTTATTCAAGAATAGAATATTTTTGCAAATAAAATTAGTAGTATTTACAGTGCAGACATGAAAAATGAAAAAAATACACTTTAGAGTTGAATTTGCATTTAAAAAAGACTATAGCTACAAATTAAGCAACTTGTTAAAATTACAAGAAGATTTGAAAGATTAGCCTGCATTTCTGAAGTACTTACAGTCAATTTCTTTTTCTTTCATAAGGTATAATTTAAGAGATTTTTCGGAAAATTAAATGCATTCACTTTTCTGCACCTCTTCAGAAATAATGTTCCAACTTACTGATGCTGCCTTGGATATAACCTTTTCACAGGTGGCTAGAGAATTCACTGGCCTAGCTAGCTGTATGCAGTTTGTTTTCCTGAAAGAGTAGCTTTCATTTCTAAAACTGAATTTGTGAAAGAGAGGAGATCAATGTCTTTCATGGGTGTTTTAAAAGTGAGAATGTTGAGAAGTGATGCCCTGGATGATACATGGAATCATTTTGTTTTTTGCAGTGTAATACATTGATGCTCTATGTTGTTAGATTAACAAAACTGAGACTTTTGTTTTCTGCAGATTGAATTAACGGTGTTTTGACGAGAGTGCAAGGAAATAATAGGGAGTCCATATTTAAGTCTGCAGAGGAGTACATTTATACCAAAACTGTCTGGTTTCTACACTGAATATGTTTGAAATTTTGTAAGATAACTTTAGTTGGGTTAGAGTTTGTTAACTTGGGACTCAATGTGCAAGTACAAAGAAACATGAGGTAGTAATGCCTAGGTGTTTATTTGGTCCATGTGAGGTGCGGTGCTGAGGAGTCCTTAATAATTTTAGGATCTGTGTTCCTGAGTTTCTGCAAAGTACTGAATAGCTTACTATCGTTTGTCTTGTGTTGACAATTTATTGTTATTACTAATTTAATTTAGACATAGTCATCTTGAAAAACAGCTGGCATGAGTGATGTTTTGTAATGCCTTTTGTGAGTACAATATCATCACTATAAAGGATACAGTTAGTCTCTAGAAGAACTCAAATAAAGTTGTTAATGATTAGTAATAAAAAAAGTGGACCAGTTATTGAAACCTGAGTGATATCATTGCGTATTGTGCCTGTAATGCTATGTTTATCTAGGCAAAGTATTCTATAGGCTCTCTCAGTTTGACTTTGGAACCACTGCAAAACATTAGTAAAGAACTCAATATTAACTAATTTGTGAGGTAACATAAAATGGTCCAATGAATCACGAGCCTTTCTGAGTTCAGTAAAAGATGCGCCAGTTAACATACCTTGTTCCATGTTTTAGAAAATGTGGTCTGTCAAGCTGTAAATGGCAGTCAGGGTGGTAAAGTTTGATCTGAAGCCATTATGTCTGTCACAGGGAGTGTCATGGTTTGTGATGTATTCAATTATCTGTTCATAGATAATCTTCTCAGGTATTTCAGTTTGTGGATACAGATTAGCAAATGAATAGTAATTTAAATGGTAGTCACAAGCAGTGGATGGGGAACATTCTTGGCCAGTGGTATGATGATAATATATTTAAAACTACAAGTATTAGTGCAAATTAGAAAATAAAGAAAAGTGAGAGCTTGCTAAGTATGTTGCTACCTAAATCTTAGTATATGGACTGAATGGAATGAAGGTCTAAATTCTACACCTCATGATTTTTTTCAAGGAGATTTTCAACATTAGATTTGACTATAATAAGATTTTGTAAAAACGTGAATGAGTGATGGAAAGTGGGAGGAAATAATTTGAGAATTATTGAATACATGGTCTGTGGTAAATGGAGGATGACCTATGTTGTCTTTTATTTCTGCATTTAAAGTGGGACAGAGATTGCATTTTTTTCTGGTTTTAGGGAACATTTGCATAGCACCATAATTTTTAATTGCCTTCTGATGGCTATACATGAAATTTTTGTATAACCAAGAGTTTTAATTGCTTTCCAGAATAATTTGGGCTGACTTAAGTAAGACACTTGTACCTCTCTCCAGTAGACTGCTTTGGCAAGGTTAGTTGAGAGTCTAATTTCCATTTTGAGTTGTTGGTATAAGAGTATTTATCTACATTATTGAGGTTATGTTTACATTCAGCCCATGCTTCATATTTAACCTTTTTATGCTGTTTAATAGGTTTTGTAAGCCACATAACTTGTTTGCCTTGAAGTATAAGTTTCTTGAGTCAGTATAATTTGTTCTATATCAGGGCTGTGAAGTTATAGAATGTAGAGAGGGTCATTGTGGGGTTTATTTTAAATGTTGGACCATAATAATATCCAGTAGTTTAATTTCTGAAACCTGCTCAAAATCAGTATAGTTGAGAGATGTAAATTTATTTGTGCCACCATTTTTATGAATGTTATTGGGTATAATAGGTATTACTTTAGTTTTTGGGGGAGAATTTAGAAACAATGTAGAATTGTCAAGCCATACTTTAAGTGAATTAAATACAGTTTGGGTTTCTAACTGTAGTTCTGTATTTTTCCCAAATAATATCAGTGTTGGACTCATCAGTATATTGAAAAAGTTAGCATTAGTTAGGGTGTTTTGCATGCTCTTAGTGAATATTGTAGAAAGTAGTGGGTCTAGTACTGATTTTAAGGCACACCAACTGAAGTAGGAAGGGAAGAGGTGTATATACCTAGTTTTTTTTTTTTTTTTTTTTTTATAAAACCTGTCATTAAGATACATAAATAAATTTGAACCAAGGTGGTTCTGCAGTTGGAATTTATTTAACACTAAATGACCGTCCTTGTCACCCTCTCTTACACTTGTAGCGAGCTACTTCTAACATCTGGATTCTAACAAAATGTATGTTACTGCAGGTTTTATTTCAAACTAGTAAGTTACTTTCATCACACTCATTAAGGGGTAAAAATGCCTTGTCCTCTATTCTTTTAATCGCCACTCCCTTTACTAGATTTAAGAGGCGTCTTCCATCCTACTAGTAGTGACACAATACAGTATGATTACATGCTTCAGTTGCTTCAGTCAAAGTAGAATATCTAAAATAATTAAACTCCCCAATATGTTTTTACTTCTGGCTTCAGAATGCTGCACAAACATATATACAAGTGTGGAATGTGCTGCTGTAGTTGCATCTAGATTAACAAGGATTTCCAGGAGCAGTAATGTACCATTTTCATGACCTATACCGAAAAAGCACGGCATTCATTTCCCAAGTAGCCAAACTTGAACAAAGTCTGAGCCACCAGTGTACTGACAAATAATATCTCAGGGCTTGCTGCCCACAGATCAGTGTCCAAGTATTGTTGCCTACTCTGATTAAAACACTGTTTCTTTTTTTCCATGCGTAATAGGTAAAGCAGCCTGCATTGCTGATCTATGTATCACACCACAAGAGCTGCAGTCCCGCCTGGGTGAGTTTGGAGAATACTGTCCTGTAAGCCTTGCACTCTATGAAGAGTTGGTTGATTGTTCTTTAACTTCATCATTAGAGTTTGCTGCAGAATTCCGAGGCCACTACTATAAAATGGCATCTCAGGAAAACCTGAAGGTAAGTATAGGCAAGTAACAAAATGTTTCATTCTATTAATATGCTTATTTTGTTTTTGTAGCTATAGATAACATATTATGATATAGCAAATAAAGATAATATACTCAAAATGTTAGTGATGCAGCTTTTGAAAATCATTAGCATTAGTTGCTACTACAAATACGACTTGACAATATGTTAGTTTCATCTTATTAATGTGAATTCCTCCATATGCCTGGCCTGCCTTCTTAGAAATGAGTAAAAAGAGATAGACTTTCAGTCCAGAGACTGCTGCTTTTCCTTTCAGTCTCCAGTTTAGCTTGGTTACATTATCCCTCACTACTATATCTCCACCTACATCACTTTGTCCCATTTTACTACAGTGTTTAAGTATCTTGTGCTCTTATGCAAATCCACTAGACATGCATCTTTTGGGGTGGAGCATCCATTTATCTGTTCTCTAGTTATGTACTTTGTCAGGGGGGATCCAAAGCTTGTCCTCATTCTCAGTGGCTGCGAGGAAGGAAAATAATCCCTAATAGGCTGCCATGTGTCATGGAATGCAGACACACAAACACTCATGCACCTTCTCCATGTGTACCTATGAGCAGTTTGAAAGATCACCAGCTAACCTATGGGCGTATCTTTCAGCTACTGGAAGAAACTGAAGCATTAATAAAAAATATATATATAGTCACAGAGGAAGTATCCAGACTGTTCATTGAAGGCATCCCAGCTGAGAACCAAACTGGAGAACCAAACAGTGTGAGGTGGCAATGCCAACCAGTGCATCACTGTACCACAAGGCATAGATTATTTTATGGTAAATAACTGCCTTTTCAAAGAAATGACACATTTGAAATCAGCCTATGCTCATTGCCTGTGACTGATTCAGGAATACTTTACCAATAGAAATGTCGTCTGTGAGCATTTTTATCCTCTAATCCCACAGAAAAATATGTATGCTTTGTCAGACTATCTTCCTCACGTCACCATTTTCTCTGTAATTTTATTTTACTTAAAGCAGAAATATAGATCTATACATCCATAAACCCTTTTTCCATTTTACACATAAGATCAGGGTGTCACTTCTACAGTGACACTCATCTAGAGCCAAGGTTTGATAGAAAATTAAAAATAATAAAAAACATTTAACATAGTTTTGTTGTTGTCATGATTGTTTTCACAGAACTGCTATATCTATATTAATCTATGTGGTTGCTGTTATTTTCTGATTTGTTCTACCCCAAAATAGTTTGCTGAGCCACCATAATTATATGATTTTGTTTTTCCTACAAAGGCCTTGTTTTCCTACAATGCATTCACTGTCTCCCAAAATATAACATCATATTGCCTTTCCACGTCTTCTGTTATGTTACTGTTGCTGATGTAGAATTGGATACCTTAAATTAATGCTTTCTCCAAGTGTTTAGTCAAACAGTGTTGAAAGTTTTTTCCGGTATCTCCCAGGGCTATGTCTGGCTATTCTAGTGCCTGATGTTGTTCCCCCTGGCACTCCCTAGCTATAAGCTGAGGAGTTAAAAATAAAAAAGGAATGGGGTTTGTAATCCTGCTGATGCTTCTAAAACACAGAAGCCATCCAGGTCCTGTGTATGTTCCCTGCTACCATGCTGAGAAACAAAAAAATAAAACTTTTGCTTTCAAACATTAGTAAGCCACTTGCTACATTTGAAGCAAGCAGTTTGCTACAACTTATATTTATACCACACAAGAAGCACTGAAGCTCTTCAGCACTGCTGAAGAAGAGTATCAATATTAATTTATGTACCGGCATTCAGAAACGCCGGTACACAAATGAATACTGGTACAGCACTCACGATGAATTGGTATGTCCCAGTTGTGCCCCCTAAAGCCTTGCACCAAGTGCGGTTGCTGCCTTCACCCCATCTTAACTATGCTTCTGGTAACTCTTTGGATTTTTATTGCATTCAATTTTCTAAATGGAACTCTATGGCTAGAAAATTGTGACCAAATTAGTTTCTTTTTCAAAGTCTATAAATGTTTTGGTTTGTAAGCAGCCCTCTAACTTGTTTACTGCCTCAGCTACAGTTGTCAAGTCTGTGGTCATTCATGTCTTTACTCTCCATTTATCTGTGAACGATAATAGTTCACAGTGACAGAACTTGTTGTCAAGAGCTACATGATGGACAAAATATATTGACAAATTCCAGAAAGAAATAAAATTTCACAGCAAACTAAAATTCTGCCTAGGAAATGCATGGAGAACTACTTCAATCATGCTTACTTTATATGTAGCACTGTAGTTATCTGATTTAAGAGACATTTTGTGAGAGAAATACACTGCTTCTGAGATATTTTAATTGAAGCATAAGGATTTGAAGCTTGGGATTTGTTTTTATGCACTTAAAACACTGAGTGTTTTGGTGCTTCTGTACACTTTGTGACTACTTGCCTTCATTATTTTCCTGCTTGAGAAATTTTGCTTGAAGGCATTATATTTAACAGTCTGAAGTGTATTTTAGGACTATAATTATATTTTATGTTTGGTGCTTGAGTGCACTTTTATGATAGCTTTTCTTCATTTCTTGTTTACTCTCAGTACACTCTGTGAAAGGGACTTAAGAGTTCTGACAGGATTTTCGTGTACTCATATTGCTTTTACTTTTGAAGGGAGACCCTAATTGAATCAGATTGTGGCTAATTTGTCTCAAGTGTCTAAACATGATTTAAAATTATATAATTGTGTTGATTACCCTTTCGATGGTTTCTGTGTCTGCTACAGTCTTGAGGAGATTTATCTCGGTTTTTAAGCAAAAGTTTTCAGATAACGTAAAGACAGAAATTCTGAACCCTCCTTTAGCTGTGGAGGTTTAATTTGGGCATTCTGTGCAGGTGCTCAACCAATGACATTAAAGAGGTAAATTAACGTAGGGAGTTTCTAGGACTTTTCTGGTCCCAAAGTTATTTCCCAAATCTTTTGCTCATTTTAAAAGACAAAAGTGTGCTGCTTGTGAACACTTGTCTGACTACTTACTTCCAACTAACTCTTCCCATCAGCACTTATCAAAGAAGCATCTTCCCTGGGTACAGCATGGATCCTTTTCCCATGTTCTGCTGTTCCTTCCTCCAGTATACCTAAAAAGAGAAAAAGAAAATCAAAGCACGAGCCCTTGCCCTACTCCAGGCTCAGTCAATGCCTCAGTTAATGGTGGGCTGCTCTGCAGTAGCCACTGCTGGTTCTTCAGAACACTTACTGGTTTCCTCAAAACCCTGCGTTGTAGCCTTGCTAGCCATTATGGATTGGGGTTGAGACATGTCCTTTTCAGCTGTTCAAGTGTGTGATGTGGGCATGGAAGAACCAAGCATTTTCGTTGTTGGAGACATCCTGGGAAGATCTCTTTGGGTTGGCCGGAAAAAGAGACCTTTTGCCCAGTATGATATGCTTTCTCCTTCTCAGTCTTCACTCGCAGATATCTGTAGCAAAAAGGCACAGAGCATTAATCATTGTGACAATAAAGACATGGTTTCTGTTGCTAAAAATTATGTTTTTACCTTAGCAAAGAATTTATTGCATGCTTTCAACACTGGGTGTCAAGTGCCTCATACTGTTCCTTATTCCTAAGTCCTAGGGATGTGGATATTTGTTCAGAGAGTTCTGACTTAATCAGAGATAGGATAGTGTCGCCTGAGGGCTTCATAGCCAAAGACTCTGATTCTTTAGACAGAGGCTGAACTTGAACATTTAGAGGCTTTCTCCTTTTCTGAGACAGTCTTCAGACTCAGGGATGTATTTGCTTGGGAACAGGTGGATGTCCCTCCTGAGTTGGGCAGATATTTATTTAATTTATTAGACTTCATTCATGTATATAATTTATTAGAAGCCCCACATACTGCACTCATTTCTCCTGTTTTGCCAGCCTTTTATTGCTGCCTGAAACACTCCTGATTTTCCTGTAGCTGTACGTAGAAAGACAAGTTGTATAAAGTCTCTCTATAAGTTGTATAAAGTCTCTCTAGCTAGTAAACATATTTTTTCCTTATTTCAAGCAAGTGGTGCCTCCTTTAACAGACAGACAAATAAGAAGGGATGGCAGGAGAGGACTAATGAAAATTCCAAAAAGAAAGCAGCTTCTCCAAAAGGGGGTCAGTTATCCTCCCATGAATGACTATGCCAGAATACAGGTTAACCACTCCCCTCTTTGTGCTCCTGCATCTCTTCCTCTTTCTCACAAACTAACTCTTAAATGCTTTATTTAGCAACTGATTATTTCAAACAAATGAGTTTGGAAGATGATTCTGGAGGGTTACAGGTGACAGTGGATAGAAAAGCCTCCATTTTTCAGGGTTTCAGGGAAACCCCTCCTCATCTGCCCAGTTAAATAAACATGTTTCCTCCAGTGCTCCAACACATTAGAGAGAGGAGCCACAGAGCATGATCCTGCAGATCAAATAACAATGGGCTTTTATTCCATAATGTTTTTCGTCCCAAAGAAAGAGTCCTGTTAAAGATCAGTTATGGATCTTAATTCTCTCAATATTTTTTTGTAAAAATTCAAGTTCATGGTACTGACCCTTCAAACAGTATTAGCTCTACTTCAGGGCTTTATGATAACACTGCATCTTAAAGATGCTTACCATCACATCCTAAAAAATAAAAAAAAAAACTTCAAGAGATTTACTTTTTAAACACCATTATTAAATTATCATTTAAGACAGAGACAAACATACATTAATGCAAAAATAATATTTTTACATTTACGTACATTATACATTATATATCTTTCTTTCTTACTTTAAATGTCACTTCACCTTTTTCTGAACATTTTTCTGCATGAATTATTCCCACAAATTCAATTTATTTATATGTAATGTACTTGTTTGATTTTCTAAAGATCATTTTTCTATTTCCTTTATCTCTTTTACAATATTAAATACTTCAAATACAGTTGGTTTAGATTTTAATTTCTATTTTCTAGTAATTGCTTTTTTAGCAGCCAACAGAATTAAACTTGATAGGGCCTTGCTATGTCTAGGCAGTTCAGATGCAGTGTCCTAGCTCAGAAGAATCATTTCCCTAGTTTCAGCCATTTGTTCCCCCAATAATTCTGACAGAGTGCTCTGTAGGGAATTTTAAAATCTGACAACTAATTATACTTCCAAAAACTCATGTTTCCAATTAGCTATTTCTTCTCCAGCAAACCTCAAACATTTGCTGGCTACCTGAGGAAAAAGACTTTGATGTCTGCTTGGGGTATAAAAATACCTATGAAAACACTTCAAAGCAAAAATCCTAAACCTTCTGGACTTTGTTGCATACATGGAAGCAATGCACATGTCCACCCATTGTTCAGTTGTAAATTGCTTTTCCAGTTTCTCTTCCCCACCTTTGCTAACCTCCTCCGATTTATACTTATAGTTATCATGCAATATTTTATATGCTTTACTAATAATCCCTTTTTAACTGCAGCTTCCATTCTAGATTCAACTAAAAACTCTTATCAGAACAGATCTTTCACTTAGAACACCCCTATCCTTTTTTCTTTACCTATACTTTGATATCAGTCCCTGAGGGAACTGCAGTCGCTAACTTGCAGTCCAGACTTCGTCTTTGCCTCAATCCCACTCTTTTACCTTTCATTGTCTACTTATTTACTCCCAATAACTTGGTTCCTTTACCAGTTTTCTCCAGTCCGCTGTTGCCTATTTTCTGTACTCCTACTTGCAGTCAGCCCTATTAGCAAAATCTCCATTCCCGTGTTGGCTTAGTTCGTAATATACTTTCTGCAACTTTATGAATATAGTATTCAACATGGTTATTATTTTCCTTAAGGATTTGCATGCAAAATCCCACTCTCTCCTTAGTTCTTGAACTCCCCCCAATTCATCATCATCCCTTTCTACTTTGAATTATAACCTTCTGCTTGTATTATGAATATGAGCCTTAACTGTGTAGCTCTAAAATACCCCTTCAAATCAGATAATCCTAAGCCACCTTGTCCATTTGGGAGAATCATCCTTACCCCACTTCCCCTCCCAGATAAATTCCTTCAATTCTTTATTAATTATTGTCCACAGCTTCTCCTGTGTTTGATAAAAACACGTCTGATATATAAATAAAACTAAACCGACTAAAACTATTTTCACTGCTTAAATATTATTGCATATCCATAAAAAGCTTTTAGTTTCTCAGTTTTTGTATTATCTTTTGTTTAGTCTCTTCCCCCATATCCTTAGCTGCCATAACAAAAGCCTTTTTAATCCATACTCCCAAGTACTTCATATTATTGTGTCCACATTAATATGGGTATTGCTGGACCACTTTGCATATGGGTACATATTTTATGGCTATAGCCTTTGTTTTATCTTCATTAAATTATTATGCCAAAAGACTTGAAACTATCTCAGAATGTTCCACAACACTGAGATGTCCTTTTTGAATTTATCAGGTACAAAGTAATATCATCTGCAAATAATGCCAACTTTCTTGATTACCATAAAAGTAATATGCTTGAATTTCTGAATCCCTTATTTTCTTTACCAGTAGCTCTAAATATGAAGCAAATAACAAAGGGGAAAGAGGACATCCTTGCTGATAATGGCAGTATTTTCTTACATTCTGCTTCTCTCTGGATCATCATTGCTCTGCTAATGTTAATGTTTATCTCCCCTCCACAAAACCACATTGATCCATATATATCACTTTTTGCAACATCTCTGCCATTGGCTTAGCTAATATAGACCAACGCTGTTTATAATCATGGTTTAAAATTCGAATGAGTTTATATGAAGTCAGTCTGATGGGTCTTTCCCATTTTTTAGTAATGCAGTCACTGCAGTTTTCTTCTAATATGTTGGCTCTTTTTCTTTTAAAATACTCTTAAACAAAATTTTCCAGATCTTTATAACATTCTTCCTTCCTAACTTCCAAACTTCCCTGAAGATTGAATGCACTTGACCATTTTTATCTCATCTCCTTCTGTTTTAACTATTAGTTGTTGAGTCTCATCTTCTTCTAATCTTGGCATA
>NC_056725.1:1359709902-1359717402 GCF_019279795.1 Protopterus annectens
ATATATATATACACAAAAACAATAAAATTGCCACAGCACAGCAGAAAAGCAGGGAGGCATGTACTAAAATTCAATCCACTTTTAATAAACAGTAAAAAGTAAGCGCTTTCACAATTAAAAATTGCTTCATCAGACCTTACTAGAAACATACATCACTTCCTTTTTGTAACATCACACATTCAAATGAACCAATCTCAGAATAGAAATTATTTAAGGTAACACATTCTTAAATGGCATATAAAATGTATAAAACATCATCATTTCATAGTTTCCTGTCCCTCAGTCTAGCAGTGTGTATTGGGTATGGCTGTAAACCTGCCCTTGCAGTAATTCTTTGTAGTTTTATTTTATATATATATATATATATATATATATATATATATATATATATATATATATATATATATATTATGGATCCCCTACACTACACCGACACACCACAAACCAGACAGCCAAAACACCGACACCAAAATAGACACCACACAATACCACATTACCGAACACCATAACACCGACTCACAAAACACACACAGAAACATCAACGTAAACCACACCAAGCATTCTTACACACTACTACACAAAATTACACACATAAACTAAACTATCACAACTAAAACATAAACAAGAACATACCTGCAAATCACACACATCCCACTACACCGCAACATCCCATAACACCATTACCCACATAACTCTCACATCCCATTAACCTACCCAGTACCTACATAAAACAATTAAACCTATACAAAACAAATACTTACACAAACTACAATATACCCTACTGTACTCATGTGGGGGGGATGCACCCCCCTTGTGGGGGGCTGTGCCCCCCACACCTCCCCTACCTATATATACCAACTCAAAGATCGCACTACAGTGAGGAAAGGGCATATTTCCCGATCCTCACTGTATCACGATCTCACCATTTAGACTTACCAGCAAGACTTCCTGGACTCCGCTAGGCAACTGCTGCATGTGAGGAACTTGTCGGTGAAATGCCATGTCGCTATTCTGGCATTTCAGCATTCTGTGCTGTCGGTCTTCTGGTGTTGATATTGTGCTTGTTGGTTAAGTGGGCTGTCGGTCTACTGAAGTAGACCCATAGATATATATATATATATATATATATATATATAGGGTTTATATTATATATTCAAAGCTTCAAAATTTCAAACCTCATATGTCTGACAACATATGAGCAAAACTTGAAACCTCAAATAAATAATAAAAAAAAAAACTGACCTTAACACTCTGAGCAGGCAAGCCCCCCTGCACCCCCACACCCCCTACTAAAATATACCAACTCTGATACCGCACTTCAGTGCAGAAAAGGGAAATGTTCCCATTCTGAGCGTATGGAGCCATTGCCTTTCACCTTCGAACTTTTCAAAGTTTGATCATATGGTGTCGACCATATGACATTCTAACTTTGAAACGTTTGGCAATTTAATAGGGACCCTATACACACATATATATATATATATATATATATATATATATATATATATATATATATATATATATATACATATATGGTTCCCCTTCAAAACATCTAATTCTCTGAACATCAAATCTGAAAACACTGAGACCATAACATCAAAAACCCAAAACACTGAAAACTCAGAACATCAAAAACTCAGAACACTGTAACGTTGCATCATAACATCGAAAACTACAAAACATATGTAAATAACATCCCATCCACCTATACCACCAAACTAACAAACACACTTTTTACTATGGCTTGCCCCCCTGCACCCCACACCCCCCCATAAATTAAATATACCAACTCCAAGATCACACCACAGTGGGAAAAAAGTTAATTTCCTAACCCTACTGTATCACCATCACCATACAGAATGTACACATAAGGTCTAAACACTTACCTGTATGGCCTAAAAACACATACAAATTGGCAAAATAAACACTGTATAAATAATATAAATTCCTACACTGTATAAATAATAATTATATAAATAAAAACTATAACATCTTATAGTGATACCACAAGATTAACAGATTAAACTATAGTATTTTCTTGAAAAAAGATAGGTACTTGTGTGCGAAGTGGGTATAAAATCCGTCACAGGCTCCCTTTGGTAGAAATACAGTGTCCAAATCAAGTCAATATAACACCAATGTAAATCCAAGTCCGTTTATTCACATTCAACGAACAGAACATAAATAAAATAAAGATGAGCGCTTTCGCT
This sequence comes from Protopterus annectens, assembly GCF_019279795.1. Taxonomy (NCBI): domain Eukaryota; kingdom Metazoa; phylum Chordata; order Ceratodontiformes; family Protopteridae; genus Protopterus; species Protopterus annectens. The sequence goes on from NC_056725.1 coordinate 1,359,712,113, forward strand.
AAAACTTAGCTTCTTCAGATCTTGCACAAAATGAATTAGTTCCACCCTTTATATAGTAATAGTGCTTTTAGTTAATTGAATGATAGCAAACAATTAATTAATTATATAAAAATCTGGGCTGTGCTTAAAAATGCAATTTGTAAGAGCTCAGAAACACTTTAAAATAAGTCATCAGCATCGACCATTAAATATAAAAGATTTACTGTAACATACAGTCAAAACATAAAAATAAATGCATTTAAACATTGCATCATTACAATATTGTATATATACACAAAAAACATCCAATTAAAAGGTGTTCAAAGCTGGTTGTATCGTGTTATGTATGTATGGAGAATAAATATATGTATATATTGAAAATAAATATATGTATATAACAGAAATATGTATGTATTTCTGATATCTGTAAAGTATATATATATATATATATATATATATATATATATATATATATATATATATGTATATATGTAACCAGTATATGGATAAATTAATATACATATACAAATCTGTATATAAAAAAATATAGTATAATAAATATGATAAATATAACAAATGTAATGAGTATATATAGAATAAATTGATATATGTATATGAATTTATATGTATGATAATAAATATATATAAATGTGATAAATATGATAAATACGATAAATACAATATATACTATATATATATAAATAAGTAACTGTGATATAAAAAATGTAATGTTTGATAAAACATAGAGGAATATATATTGACATGGTTTATATTAAAATTAAACCTAAGGTATGTAAATATGTCATGTAAATGTATATATATATAAAGTGTATATATATAGACACTGTGTGTATGTAAATTAATGAATGGTATGCTAACAGATTTAAATGATCTATGTATATAAATCTATATGTATAATAATAAATTTGGTACAAGTGTGCTAATCCGATGGACTGTTAAGTTTATAGTTATAGTATTTTCTTGTTTGATGAGACTCTACTCGATGTTGTACATTTTCAATGTTATAAAATTCGATGTTATGAGCTTTCACTGTTTTGGGTTTTCGATGTTATGGTCTAAGTGTTTTCAGTTTCGATGTTATGAGAATTAGATGTTTTGAAGGGGAACCGTATATATATATATATATATATATATATATATATATATATATATATATATGTGTGTGTGTGTGTGTGTGTGTATATAAAGAGATTGCTAGATAGATCAATAGATAGATACATGTATATAGTTACAAAGTTTTTTTTTTCAGATAAATAAAACAATATTGTACTAAATATTGCCTCATGAGTTCAATATAAATACCGATTGGTTGTACAATATAGTATAGTTTAAAATCAAGCAAGTCTCCTTTTTGTTGGAGGTTATCTGTTGCATTTGTTATCAAGTCAGGGTGCAAAATGTCATACATAATTAAAAAAAAAGACTGACAGTCCCATCCATGTACATTATGAAAATATAATTTCACTGAACTTGTGTTACTCTAATATCTAATGTCCCTTAAATGCTTTAATATTCTTCTTTGGGGTCTGTCCAATATACAATTTAAAACATGAACATCTCAAGGCATATATTACTTGTCTCATAAGATAGTTGTATTATATGCTAATTAAAACATTTTAACATGAATTCTATGCATAGTGATTTCTCTTACAGGTGACATACAGAATACCCATGGGATTCCTCAATGTCTCTGGTATCCAAAGAAAGAATCCCAGAATGTATACATTATCCATTAAGCTTGGAGAGTTCCTATAGTGTAGTAAGGAGGTTGCCCCCAAAATGTTCCTCATTGCAGGGTCCCTTAGCTTAGACTTAAAAGGTGAAAAATTCATGGACAATCAGAAGCCATGTAGCTGAAACACTTGATGTCCCTTAAGGGGTCATTTGCTTATATCCCATGGGTCTGCACTACAGAAGGTTTAAGGTATCACACAGCGAAAACTCTAGCTTGGCTGGGTTTTTTTATTTGCAGTTCTTATTGAATGGGTTGTCTGGCTTGGATGTTTGTTGGTATATTTTGCAGGCGCCTTCATCTTTATGAGCATCAGCTGGGTATAACTACCATGTGTTTCTGAACTATAGCCAAGCTATCTACCTATACTGTGCTAATGAGGTTAATAAAAAGGTTGAAACATGCATGCCCACAACTAGTGGTTGTTTGCTTTATTTGCCTCAAAGTAACCATAAAGACTTAAAAATTAAAAACATCACAGATATTCCGAAGTCATGTAGCTAAAAAACTTGATATCCTTAAGGGGTTATTTGCATATATCGCATAGGCTTGCACTACAGGATGTTTAAGGTATCACAAAGTGAAAACTCTAGCTTGGCTGGATTTTGATTGCAGTATTAGATATATGTACTTCAAAAAACACTGATCCAAAAGAATAGAAAAACATAAAAAAGAAATTGTGTTTTTTGCTGGGGCACAAGCCCCCTGCACCCCCCCCCCATATGGGGGGGGCTGCTTCCCCAAACACCCTTCTAATTATATATACCAATTCTGAGATCACACTTTATAGTAGGGAAAGGACAAATTCCCCTAGCCTTGCTGCTCATGTTCTTGCATGAACTTAACACTGGCAGAAATGATCAAATGAGTTTTGATCTCCTCTGCCAGTGTAAAAAAAGTCTAACATTATGAATGTTTGATTATATGGATTTTTTCCATATAAGTATATGTGTGTATGTGTGTGTGTGTGTGTGTGTGTGTGTGTGTGTGTGTGTGTGTGTGTGTGTGTGTGTGTGTGTATGTGTGTGTGTGTGTGTGTGTGTGTGTATATATATATATATATATATATATATATATATATATATATATATATTATTTTTTTCTGTTTTCTTAACTGGAAAAATCTAGAATAGAATACACAGTCACATATTTCACTTGGAGGAAAACTATCCTGTAAACCTACTCTGACGTTATCCATAATCCAAAGGGGCTTACACATGCACCACCATATAATCTTTATTGCCAAAGTGTACAGTTTGCATGTATTTACATATCACTTATTTTGATTTTCTTTTTTTGGTTCATAGGTTCATAGGTTGGTACTAGGCTATCGGCCCTAGGGCCTATGCAAGCCTAGCCATAACAATTCCCTGGATATTTCTTCCCACAATATTTGCTTCTCTGGACCCCTGTCTAGCAGGGCAACTGACATGATCCCCGTGGTGAATTTTCTATCTCCCATCCAATCATCAAGGTTCCTTTTGAAGACGGCCAGTGAGGCGCTCTGCTTGACATGTATGGGTAGTCTATTCCAGAGTATGGGGAGTCTCTGGGTCAGGAACTTATCCCTCCAGCATGTTTTTTTCATTGTGATGACAAGATTTAGATCCCTGGAGCATGTGGCTATAAGGGATTGGGATTTCTTTAAGTGGAGCATGTCCAACAGCTCAGGGTTTGACATGGCCTTGTATGTTAAGCAGAGATCACCTCTGAGTAGACAATATGCCACAGAGTATAGCTGGAGTTTTTTTAGACGGACAGCATATGGCATCTGCTTTAGGCCTGTGATTCTTTTAGTGAGGTATTTCTGTGGCCTTTCCAGCTGTTGCAGATGTCTTGTGAGGTACATACCAAACGGGGCATTATACACTATAATGGGTCTAATGAGGGATGAGTACAGTGGGACAGCTTTCTTTTTGTTTATTTATTTTAGCTTGGAATGAGCTTGCTCTTAAAATAATTTGTGGGCTTTGAGCAGACAGCTTTTAAGAATATTTTAGAAAGCCTGAGTTGGAAAAAACATCCGTTGATGGCACCAAGAGAGGATGGATACAATGCAGGGAGGGGCAGACATGGAAATCAATAGTATCGCTCGGCAATCTGTTATACCACTGTAGTGCAAAGTTATCCTAGGATTCTAACAAGAAAACTTCACCTGCAAGAATTTGCTGATTTAAATCTAAATACAGAGTAAATAAAGGAGAATTTCTAAAATAACAATATTGATTCTGCAGCTCAGTTCAGGATCATTTTGATATGGAGATAATAATCAGCAAATTTCAAGATACAAATGTCTGAGTGCATGCAAGAAAAAGGAGGACAAAGACAACTCTGTGAGTAGTATAGTGTCTTCACTTTATACAAACAAGTATCACCGTAAATGAAGTCTTAAGATCCTTCCTTAAATATACTCACTCATGAAATATACTCACATTTCTGAGAAATCTTTCTAGCCTTCAGAATCTGGCATATTTTAAAATGAATTTATTTTGTCCAAACTCAGCAGCCAATATGTGAAGATGTACCTTTGGATCTGTATTTATTTGCTCATAAAGTTACCAGACACGTACACTGAAATAGTGACACAAATTACTTATGAAAAACAAGTACAATATTTATCAACACATAGAGCAGACAATAAAGGCCCACAGAATACAGTATTCTTATTTGAATGGAAACTTGGCAATTCAGTACCTCAGAAGTAATTTACAGTTAAGCAGAGATGGGTTCCTGGAGCAGATAATTGAAGTAATCAGATACTTGGTGGAATTGTCTGTCTTTAGTCACGCTTGATTAAGCAGAGTGGCACAAATGTATTTTGTGGGAAGAACAAGCTGGGAGAGTTAATTTTATTAATATGTTTCTGTTATGTGAAGTGAAGTAACAAATTCTTTAAATAGTAATGATGTCATGTGCATCAGTAAAGGGTATTCGCTCAACTAATAATGGATAATCCATGAAAGTGCTGAGTTGTGTGAATTTTTAACTGTCAATAATATTTATGAAAATGCACTGTTGTCATTATAAATGAAGTTATGTGAATAAGGTAGTTAAGTAATGGGATTTTTTTGTACTTTGCACATTCTATAAAAGAAAATATAATTGCTGTTTGCCTGAGGGAAGATTGGAATGTCTGAAAGCTTGCCTTTTAATTGTATGGAATAAACATGATTGTGTTTTAGCTTTGTGTGTGGTTTACATTTGTTTTGAGACAGTTTTTCAGTTCTGTTCTATATCTCTCTGGTCATTAAAGCATTCTGTATTCCATATGTATGTATGTTTATATGTACGTGCGTGTGCGTGTATGTGTGTGTGTGTATGTGTGTGTGTGTGTGTGTGTGTGTGTGTGTGTGTGTGTGTGTGTGTGTGTGTAAGTATGTATGTATGCATATATATATATATATATATATATACATATATATACATATATACATATATATATATATATATATATATATATATATATATATATATATAGAAGTATATAAAATATGAGGTTGCAGGTATTAATGCTGAATGTTCAGAATATCTAATAGTATGTGCACTTGTGTTGCTGGC
>NC_056725.1:1359719902-1359875338 GCF_019279795.1 Protopterus annectens
GTCTTCAGAGCCAGCTGTGTTTCTACTCTCAGGGCCAGATCCAATGGCTTAGCTGTCTTTGGCTCTATCCTTTTCCATGGTAGGCTTGAAATAGACTTGTACAGGGCCGTCAGCACCTTGGAGTAGTAGTGTCTCAGCTGGAATTTCTGGGTTGAGGTTGGCAGTCCCTGCTTTTGGGATCATTGCTTCCTTTCTGGGCTTCAACTTTAGACAGATTGGCTCTGATCTCAATGTTGGGTCTAGGTGCTGCTTCCTCTGGTTCAGGGCTGTCTTTGGTACCCTTGGGTTCCACTGTCCTCAGAACCTACAGGTCTGCCTCCACCTCGCCTTTCGACATTTAGAGAGGATGGTCTCCTCTATGGAGAAGAGTCAGATTTCGCCAGTCAGTACTCCCTCCCAGTTTTCATCTGTTCCTGTGGCCAGTCATCAGTCTGCTCCAGGACAGCCTACATCAGCTAGCCTCCAGTCTGTCTCCATAGCAGGGCTTCCCAGCTGTTCCCTTTCCTCCTTAAAAGCTAAGGAGGAAAGGGAACAGCTGGGAAGCCCTGCTATGGAGACAGAATGGGAGGTTTTCGGGAAGAAAAAGTGCAAGAGGAAACACTTGGATTCCCCAGAGGAGTCTCGCACTGAGGATACTGACCTCAAGAAGGGGAAAGGGTGTCCCTTAGTCCCTGCATGATGACATCTCTTTTGGTGATTTATTGGAGCTACTTTGCCAGTATGGAGAATGAACCACTGGAGCTCCTTCTCTGGAGGAGTCAGTATTACTGGAGGCCTTAGGTGTTGGCCCTTCCACGCCTTGTGTGGTCCTCTTCAGATGCTCTTATAGACCTGTTATCCTGGAGGGCATGGAAGGAACTTGGCACAGTGGAGCCCATTCCTAGAAAGCCGGATAAGCTTCTGCCCCCCCCCCCCCCAAGACAGGCCTTATTGGAGTACAGGACTGGCCATCAAAGAAGGAGATTTCTGAGGAGAGTTCCTTGATTCACCCCCTGAACAGAGAGTCAGTGGCACTGGAATCAATTAGGGAAGCATTCCTTTTCCTCATCCACCTTTGCATTGAAAACACTTAACTAATTATCTCACTTGACAAAACTTCAATGGGACATAGTGTCTGAAGTGTCAAGTATCTTAAGACTCAGCAGTCTCCAGATACTCAGAAAAAGCTGGATAATCAGTTGTCCACCCTGGTTTCTATCGCCAAAGTTTCATAGGTTCATAGGTAAGTACTAGGCTATCTGCCCATGGGCATTTATAAGCCTAGCCACAGAGTGATGGCTTTCGCCTCCCCATTAGATTAGTAACCTGGGCCTCTGTCAATAGGGCTCCTGAAGTGATCCCGGGGTAGAACTTATGATTACCCATCCACTCATCAAGATTTCTCTTGAAGAGGGTCAGAGAGGAGCTCTGTCGAATATGGATTGGGATTCTATTCCAGAGTGAGGGGAGTCACTGGGATAGGAATTTATCCCTCCAGCATGTCCTGTTTATTGTTGTACATAGGTTCAAGTCACTAGAACAAGTGATTCTGAGGGATCTCGTTTTTTTGAGGTGAAACATGTCCATTAGTTCAGGGTTTGACATGGCCCTATAGGTCAGGCAATGAGACTTATCTCTAATGCAGCCAACTCAAGTGGCAGGCTCCATAATTGCAATGCGGCACCACACCTGGATGCATTTGTGTAACTTTTCAGACTGTTTCAAGCATCCTTCATCAATGCTTATTTTGATGTATTCCTTTTTTGTTTGGGCCAAAGGTAAGGATACTCTGACAAGGAGCGAACAAACAAGATGTGGAGACTCTGTCTGCCATTGATATACATTTTTCTAAACCCCGTGGACCTTTTTAAGGAATCAAAAGGGAGTTAAGCATCTCTTTTTGAGAAAGTCAAAATTCTCTTCCCAAGATGCTCCTCTGAAGGGTTTATCCTGAGGACAGTGGGGAATCATAATGGAAGTTGCCCACGAAGTGGAGATAGTCTACAAAAGCATGACTTTCATGGGGCCTTTTCCAGTGGGTCTTTCAGAAATCCTGAAGGGTTGCCCAGCTGCTCTTCTCTGGAAGCAGTCTAAGGTCATCTAGCTCTCCATTCAAAAGCTTGGAAGATCATCACCTCAGTCACCTGGGTGCTGAAAGTCGTATCCAGAGGTTATTACAGTCCATTTTTAGAAGTTCAAAACTGTCACCCAAAACATCTCCCAGATGTTCCACCTTATCAGAGACTTTATGCAGTGACAGAGATTTAAAAAATGCTCATAAATCAAGTCATTCAGGAGGTCCCACCAGACCAGATAAGATCTAGGGTCTATTCCAGGTTCTTTTTAGTTCCAAAGAAAGCAAAGGATCACAGATCAATTTTGGATTTAAGCAAGTAAGTTCTGGATGGTCACAGTGCAATCTGTCTTACCTCTTCTGAGGAAAGATGTTTGGATCTGCTATGTAGACCTCAAGGACACTTATCATCGCATCAGGATAGACTGACTTTCTTGGAGGTTTCTTCTTTTCAGGCTGGGGTCCAATCATTACCATTTCAGGGCCCTGCCCTTTGGTCTCACCACACCCCCAGGCATTTACTAAGTGCATGGCAGTGGTCTCAGCCTGGCTCAGGCTACAGGGATTTCAGGGCCTACCACACCTGGAAGACTGGCTTCTCAGCACCACCTCAAAAGCATCATTGATCTCAGCCACAGACTCATTACTCCACTGGCAGGACAACTTAGGCTTTACAGTCAACTATCTGAAATCCAGCCTTTAGCTTATACAAGTTCTAGAGTTCATACAGTGTCATTTAGACATGAGGCACCAAATTACCAGGATCCTGAGCTCAAGAATTTTCATCCTTCAGGCTCAGAAACTCCAAAGCCTACAGCACATGCACTTATAAAGCTTCTGGGTCATATGGCAGCATCAATACAGCTGGTTCCTTTAGCCAGATATTATATGAGGGCCCATCAATGGACTCTGGCTGTTCAGTGGTCCTTCCTGACACGTCCTTTGACTTCCCCTATATGGTTAATGAAAGTGTATCATGAGCAAATTTAGTGGTGGTTACAGTATCCCAAGATAATTTAAGGGACACCATTTGTAATTCATTCTCTCTCAGATACTGTCACCACGGACAGATCTCTCCTGTGGTGGGGGTGGGGTATTTCAAAGGGAGGATGGTTCAAGGGTCCTGGTCTTCCACAGGGCACACATTCACATTAATATTCTGGAGATGAGAGAGGTCCTCCTTGCATTATAGGCATTTCAGGACACCCTTCCCAGGGGTATGATTGCAGTACAGGTGGATAATATGTGCATCATCTGCTATCTCAACAAATAGGGAGAACACATTCTTAACCTCTTTGTCGGGAAGCCATGAAAGTTTGCCAGTGGGCGATTTCCTCTCAACAGTTTCTGGTGGCAATATATATCCCAGGGAAGTCCAACATTCTGGCTGATAGCCTCAGCAGGAGCATTTTGTTGCCTCATGAGTGGTCCTTAATTCCAATAGTGGCAGCTTGGATTTTTAGGCATTGAGACACTCCATGTTGCGACCTGTTTGCCTCCCTGTCCACCACCAAGTGCAGCAGCTATTACTCCATTGTTCCCCCTCTGGGTGAGTCACCCAGGGATGCTCTGGTTTTTGCTTCGCCCCTGGGTCTTCTTTATGCTTATCCCCTAGTTTCTTTGATGGTAAAGTTTCTGTAGAAGGCAGCCCACTTCAGAGCTACAGTGATCCTCATTGCTCCCTTCTGGCCTTGTCAGGTGTAGTTTCCTTTCCTTTTACCTCATTTGAAATAACCCTCTTGGGTACTGCATCCCATTCTTGATCTCATTTCTCATCCAGCAGGTCTGGATCCCCCCAGTCTTCTGTCTCTCAAGTTGACTGCATGGTTCCTCCAGTTTCCTTGATGGCCAGAATTCCCAAGCTTTCAAAGGTAGTTGTTCATATATTGTCCTCTTCTCAGAAGGAATCCACTAGGAAAGTATATACCAGTAAGTGGATAAGGTTTGCTGTGTGGACAGAGGCTCTGGGCCTCAACCCTTTTTCTTTCCCTTTGGAATGCATTTTGAATTTTCTGGCTGGGTTGTTTCATTCTAGTTTTTCTACTTTCAAAGCGCATTTAGCAGCCATTTCTAATTTTCACATTGTTGGGAATAGCGTGCCTTTGGCTTCTCTCGTGATCTCCAAGGCATTTATTAAAGGCACTTTTCTACTGCATTTCCCAGTATGGGATGCAGTCCCTCCTTGGTATTTGCCCTTTGTTCCACAGGTTCTAGCTGGCCCTCCATTTGAACCTTCAGCTATTTTGGATTTGAAGCTTTTGTCATGTAAAACCTTGTTTTTGATGGTGGTTAACTCTGCAAGAAGGGTTTCAGAGTTACAAGAAATTGATTCTTCACCCCCTTATTTGGTGTTCCAAAAGACAGAGTTTCACTTCATATGAACCCTTTCTTTCTGCCTAAGGTTGCTTTTGAGAATAACCTAAACAGTTCAATTAATCTCCTGTGTTTTTCCCAATTTTTCCAACAAAAGCGAATATCTTTTGCATTGTTTGGCTGTATGTAGGCAATGAAGATTTCATCTCAACCATACCAAGACTTTCAAAAATCAGTTCACTTATCTGTCTCCTTTTCAAAATCCAGGCTGGACTTTCCTGTATCTCAAGTAACTTTATCCGAGTGGTTATCAGATTGTATTTTGTTTGCATTTTCTTTGAAAGACAAAACTGTCCGACTGAAGCGCAAGGGTCATTCATCAAAGGCTGTAGCTACTTCTACAGCTTTTATTTCTAGTACCAATGGATGATATTTTTGCTGCTGCTCCTTGGCTGGGTCATCACACTTTTGTGTCACATTATAAGCTGGACAACCATTCTAGATCCATGGCATCCTTTGGCTCCACTGTGTTGCAGAATATCCTTCCTTAGTTCCTCCTAATGAATGTTCATGGCTGGGGGTTCTGTCCTAAAGACTGAATCCAGATGGAGCAGACAGCATTGGATACAACAGTTATGTACATATTATAATGCTAGATCCATGTTGTCTGTCTCCATCTGGTTCAGTCTTCCTGCCCTCCTGCCCCCTGCCTTGTTGCTGATGTGGCAAGTCTTTCATCCTGTGTTGACCAGATACTGGAAGTAATTTATTCCACTTTGTGAAGTCTTACATTCCCCTTTGTAGTCATATCCCAATTTTTGGAAGGCATATTTACAGATTTATATGTTTTATCATTATGTTTTTCTTATATAGATGACTGTCATTACTCCAGAGTTATCACATATTTTATCATAGTGAGACCTGGGTGCAAACTGGAGGATTTATATGGTCTATGTTACTTTATTGTTTATTTGTTTGTTTATTTATTTAATGGTTGTTACCCAGGTAACTCTGGGAAATTACCCTTTTCAGGTATCTTCCAGGCCAAGTAAGCAATCAGTACAATAATTAAAGAAAAATTTAACTATTTGCTTACTTACCTACAAGGCATGGTACAACCTGTTTATTTTCTTTAAAAGTACTATCCTCTTTTTACTAGTGCACAAGTTTCTCATGATAATGTTCAACCAATACAGGCTCACATAATCCCGTTATATAAGTGAGTAGCAAACATTAAATGTGAAGTTGTTAAATCTCGCTGTTTATTCTTACTGATGGGTTCGGAGCCGATCTTTGGCTCCGATACAGCCGATAGCAAAGCTCAAGGTTTGCCAGTAGCACGAGACCAAGCCCCTTATCCCACAATGTACTGCTGGAATTACCTCAGATCTAATTTGCTGCGGCAAGAGAGATCTCGGTGATCCAGTTAGCTCAGACCATTTTGAAAAATCGCAAGTTAAAAAAACTCATTTTCTAGTTTTTTGGGTGATTGTTAATGTTCAGTGTGTTTCTAGTTTAAAATAATAATAGTTAAGTAGGTTAGTTTTTGTAGAGCTCTACCCTGTGTGTAGTTTTTGTTTTCTTGGTGTTAGGCCCTTTCTTGGCCCTATTTAGTCTTACTATTTTTAATTGTTATTAGTTTTCCTAGTGTGGGCTTAGTTAGCCCTGTATTTAAAATGTCCGTTACAGATGGACATGTCCAATGTGTCTATTGTCTGGGGGCTAAACACCTCCAAGACTCCTGCAGTATATGCCATTCCTTTTCATCTAGGGTTCTCTTAGAAAGGAGGAGAAAACTAAAATATAGGGGGTTATTGCAGCATTCTTTTTCTGAAGTATTGGGTAGCCAGGAAAGTGCCAGCACTTCATCAAAATCTTCGAAGTCTTCTGATCCCAAACAGACCAAGAGGGCAAAGAGATCAGAGGGTACAGGGTCATCGGCTCCACAGCTCTCAGAACCGAGTGCCATTTTGGTTGGAAGCCAACTCCCAGTCTTGGAGCCGGTCTCTGAGGTCCCCTCATCTCCTCTGCTCCAGTCAGCACCTTCAGTGCATTCCTTTAAGTCTTCAGTCAGCCTGTCTGATTTGGATATGGATCGGCTAGTGCAGAAGCCTTTAAGGGCACCAGGACTTGCTAAATTGTTGTTGGCACCGACCACTTTGTTGGAGCCGAAGACCATTGAACCGGATTTGACTACTCCTCCTCCAAGCCATACTGGATCCTCAGAGCTGAAGGAGCCAGAACCAATGATTGTCGAATCCTTGGAACTGAGACCCACACCGGTATTATCGGTTCCATCTACTTGGGCGTCCTTGGTGCCGACTGAGGACGCTAGGAGCCAACACTCTCCTGTCGGGTCTGGGGAGGATAGTCGGACCGATATGTCAGTGCCGACTCTTCCTCTCGGGGCTTCAGCTTGGATGAGCTCAGCTCCTACCTCAGGCTCGGAGCCTATGGTTTCAGTGCGGGAGGATCAGATGGTCCGTTCGGGTCCATCTACCCCTTCTCGTCAGAGCCATGGCGCTTTCGACACCATGAGGAGAGTAATGTCTCCTAAGACATCATCAGCATCGGTTCGGCCTTCCCTCTCCCCTCAAGTTCCTGTGTCCGCTTCTTCATCTACCGGTCCCCCTGCGAAGCGTAGAGACCCTGAGCCTCAAGTACCCCCACAGGGCATCCCTTGCTCTTCTGAGACCTCCCCAGATCCCCCCACTGAGGCGGTACCCAGGAAGAGATTGTGCAAGAGGAGGTTTTTGGACTCCCCACAGGAGTCTTTGACATCTGACACTGACCTGGATGAGTCAGAATGGTCCCCTCGATCCCCCCTCTGAGGATATCTCCTTCGCAGAGATATTAGAGATCCTGAATCAGAGGGGCAGTTGGCAGTCCAAACCCCCTACTGAGGATGAGTCAGTGCTCTTAAAGGCTTTTGGGTCTCAGTCTTCCACTTCTTGGGTGTCTCCGCCTTATGATGAACTCATGGACCTGATCTCTCGTAAGGCGTGGGAGTCGCCGGAGGCCATGGAACCTGTCCCTCGGAAGCCGAACAAGTTTATCTCTGCCCCAGTGGACAAAGCCTTTTTGACCAAGGGAGTACCTGTTGATGCCATGGTGGTAGCTGCAGTCACCAAAAAGGAAGTGTCTGAAACATCCACATCTATCCATCCTCCTAATAGAGAGTCTAGGATCATGGATAGATATGGGAAATGCATGTTTAGTTCAGCAACCTTTTCTCTTCGATCGCTAAACTATTTAACCTATTTCACAAGACTCCAAAGAGATCTCCTGAAAGAGCTAGGAGATACTCTTCAGGGTACAGTAGCTGCAGGGGTGGCCGACAGAGTCAACACAGAGCTTGCTGCCCTAAATTCAGTCGTGAACTCATCCATGCGTCTCATATCATATGCAGCTGATGGTTTGAGTAGAGCCGCTAATTCAGGCATTGCTCTGCGGAGGCAAGCCTGGATGCATCTCTGTTCCTTTGCAGAGCCCTTTAAGTCTTCCTTTATTAACACCCCATTTGACGGCTCATCACTGTTTGGGCCTAAAATAAAGGAAACATTAACCAGGTGTGAGCAGAAAGGCAAGACTCTATCTACCGTTGGAGTCCGTTTTTCTACCCCTACTCGACCCTATCCCAAGGGCCCTAAGGGCGGAAAAATGTGGTTCTATAAAGCACAGGGAACCTTCCAGGACACATGTGGATAAACCCCCTCTAGAGGCAGAGGAGGGGGTTACAATGGAAGACACCACCCGCGCGGCAGAGGTGGTCCACAGCAACAGGGCGACAGAAGACAGTTTTCTGGTCAGCCCTAGCAGCGCCCCTGAAGGGAGGCCCAGCTGTCTGGCTCTGGAGGCAGTCGGGGGTTGCTTATCTTTGTACCCAGAAGCCTGGCTAAACATACATTGGATACTTGGGTACAAAGCATTATTTTCAGAGGATATTTCATACCGTTCTCTACCCCTCCCACTCCTGTATACAGAATCCCAGATGTTCCACCCAGTCTCAGGGAACAAGCAATCTTAGAGGTCCACAAATTGCTAGAAAAAAAGAGTCATCCAACCAGTCTCAGCAGACCAAGTTGGATTCAGAACTTACTCAAGATTCTTTTTGGTACTAAAGAAAACAGAGGACTGGAGACATATCTTGGACCTCAGCAGACTCAATCAGTTCATAAAGAAAGAGAAGTTCCAAATGGTCACGCTTCAGTCCATTCTTCCCTTCCTAGGGAAAGGCAATTGGATGTGCTCCATAGATCTCAAGGACACATACTATCACATAAAGATGAACAGATGCTACAGGGATCACCTGCGTTTCCGGCTGGGAGCCAATCATTACCAGTTTCGAGCCCTGCCCTTTGGTCTCACAACAGCCCCCAGAGTGTTCACCAAATGCATGGCAATGGTCACGGCTCACCTGAGGCATCTAGGATTCCAGGTGTTTCCATACCTAGATGATTGGCTCCTCACCGCTACCACCAGGCATCAATTGACTCAGGCAACACAATACACTCTGACACTCTGCCATCAATTAGGCATTACAGTCAACTTCGAAAAGTCTGCCTTATCGCCATCGCAGCATACTGTTTTTATAGGAGCAGAGTTAAATACCTCAACCACCACTCTACGTCTTCCAATTGAAAGAGTCTCACTTCTCTGCCAACACATCAACTCACTGGTGTCAAAGAACAAAGCTACAGCAGCAGAGGTCTTGAAGGTGCTAGGTTTGATGGCAGCTGCAATCCTGGCCATACCACTCACAAGGATGCATATGCAAATCCTTCAATGGCTCCTCTTTGTTCAGTGGTCTTACCAGAAACTGTCGATGCACCACATAATTCTCATTGCAGATACCTGCAAGAGAGACCTTTGGTGGTGGTTGATGTCTCTTCATGTCACAATCAGAAGGCTCTTTGTACCCCCCCCCCAGTAGCCACTGTGACCACGGATGCTTCCCTGATAGGGTGGGGGGGCATTTTCAGGGAAAGACTGCCCAAGGCACATGGATGGATCAAGAGTCACATCTGCATATCAATCTTCTGGAGTTGAGTGCAGTACTTCTGGCATTGCAGTATTTTCAGGACTCTCTTCCTCTAGGAACTATTGCAATTCAGATGGACAACATGTCACTAGTCTGGTACTTGAACAAGCAAGGTGGAACCAAGTCTTACCCCCTTTGTTGAGAAGCCCTCAGGGTCTGGCAATGGGCTGTGTCATCCCAGCATTTTCTGTTAGCAACGCACATCCCGGGAAAATCCAACGTGATAGCGGACAAGCTAAGCAGGGCGATATTGCTCCCTCATGAGTGGTCTCTCAAACGACAGGTTGTGGAGTTGATTTTCCACAAATGGGACCAGCCTTGCTGCGACTTCTTTGTCAGCCACATCTATTCAAAATGCAGAAGCTACTTTGCCCTAATACCACCTCCGGGACATCCCCCGGGAGATGCACTCGTACACGATTGGCCCCCAGGTCTCCTTTATGCATCCCCACCCTTTCCATTGATACCCAGATTTTTACAGAAAGCAAAATCGCTGGGAAGGAGTTATCCTCATAGCCCCCTACTGGCCTCGACAGATTTGGTTCCCTTTTCTCCACCATCACCTGTTGGAAGATCCATGGATCCTGGACCCAGTTCTGGCCCTTCTGACGCACCCATCAGGAGACCTCCATAATTCCCTGCAGTCCCTGAAACTGACTGCTTGGCTAATCCACTTCCCCTAATTGCCAGGCTTCATTTAATTTCAGAAGATACAAGACAAATTCTCTTGTCTTCTCCCAAGCCATCAACCGGGAAATTATATTGCAGTAAGTGGAAAAGGTTCTCAATTTGGGCCAACACACAGAAAATTGACCCCTATCATCCATTTTAGAATTTTTGACAAAGATTTTTAAGGAAGGGGCAGCAGTTGCTACAGTTCGAGTCCAGTTAGCCGCCATCTCAAATTTCCACCTTGGATTCGATGGCTCGAACGTTATGGGCCATAAGTTATCTAAAACTTTTCTTAAAGGTGTTCTTCATATGAGACCTCCTGTCAAAATTCCTTATTCTCCCTGGAATTTGAACTTTATGCTGTCTCAAACTACTCTCCCCCCTTTTGAACCAGCATCTTCTTGTGATCTCAAATATTTATCCTGGAAAACTATTTTTCTAGTGGCCATTACTTCTGCCCGCAGAGTGTCAGAACTCTAAGCATTATCTGTCAGACCACCTTACATGATTTTCCATGCTGATAGAGTATATCTCAGAACAAACCCCTCATTTTTGCCTAAAGTCTGTTCTGAATCCAATATCAATCAGGTCATTGAGCTGCCAGTCTTTTTCCCCAACCACTCTAACAAATTGGAATACATGCTTCACAAACTTGATGTACACAGACTGCTCAGATTTTTTCTTGACAGAACTAAGGATATTAGAAAATCAGATCAACTTTTTGTATCCTTTTCAGAAGCCAGAAAATGTAATCCAGTGGCTAAAACAACTTTATCTAAATGGTTATCAGATTGTATATCCTTTGTTTATGCGAATGCTAACATGCCATTGACGCACAAACCTAAGACTCATTCTACCAGAGCCTTTTCTACATTTTCTGCCTTTCAAGCTAAATTGCCCCTTGACAATATTTGTGCTGCAGCCACATGGTCTAAGCCTTATACCTTTATCACACATTACAAAGTAGATAAAGCTTCCAGGGACAGGTCTTTCTTTGGTTCCACGGTACTGAAAAATGTACTTCCATGAGCCACCCAAGATTGAGGGTGCTAGGGACGCTACCCATCAGTGAGAATAAACGGCGAGATTTAACAACTTCACATAAAGAAGTTATGTACTTACCATAACGTTCCATGTGAGTTGTTTATCTCGCCTTTATTCTCACGTCCCTCCCTCCTTTCCCCTCCTGGCTGACAGTAGACTTAGAGGCTAGTACTATCCTGGCTCCTCAGTACTTCTTTCCTTTGGTAAGTGTTCCCTTTTTAGAGTAGGGTAAAGGTATATGTATGTATATATATATATATATATATATATATATATATATATATATATATATATATATATATATATATTTGCAGCAAACAGGATCTGAGGTAATTCCAGCAGTGCATTGTGGGATAAGGGGCTTGGTCTCAAGCTACTGGCAAACCTTGAGCTTTGCTATCGGCCGTGTCGGAGCCGAGGATCGGCTCTGAACCCATCAGTGAGAATAAAGGCGAGATAAACAACTCACATGAAATGTTATGGTAAGTACATAACTTCTTTTTTCAGTTCATCTGGCTGCTCAAACCTATTGTTTACTTGAAAGCCTGAGTGGTAGTGTACTGGTTAGTTTTAGTTTATAGCTCTTCCAAAAATAAGTATTTAGTTACGTATTTTAAATACATTTTCAGAGAAGATGGTACTTTCAGTTTATTTGCAAGTTTTACTAAAAATGTAAACCCCTTTACTAATGACAATTTTCCAAAGGACTGGCTTCAATGTATGTACTGTTTTTAGCTGTTCTTGCTCCTGTATGTGTTTTGAACCTTGCATATTTCCAAAAGTTTGGAATAATGTGTCAATGAAGAACTATGTACACGTACATGTGTGTGCACACATCCAGTTACTGTCTTATAGTTTATCACAGTGTGGATTTCAGTTGTTGTGCCTTCTGTAGAAGTATTCAAGTACAAGTCTGTGTTATACTTACTGTAATTTTTATCCTCCTTCTTCCCAAAAGAAATTCCTTGCTACACCAGACATATTTGTGCTGCCACTGGCTCTACATCCTCTCCCTCCTCCTCATATGCTGCCAAAGAAATTGAGTGCCACTGATGTGAAAGCCAGATTCCCTAAACAGGCAGAGATGATGGGTTACTGCTCTGTCACTTACCTTGATGGAAAACAAAGGTATAGTACTTTTAAATGTAATCCTCAACATTTTGGTAATCCACCTAGTGTTTTACATTTAACATTTTTCTCAAGTCATTGTCAAAAGAGAACTTGCATTATTCAAACAATATCATGTGTGTTTTTATATTAATCCCTTCCTTGGGTCTCATTAGTCAGACATTTTAAGCATCGTAACATTTCATTCTCTGAACGTACTTCTTTTGCTGCTTACTTCTTAGCTTGAGCAGTGAGATACATAATGTAGTTTTACTGCTGCGGTTGTCCATTGGTTTATAATGGGTAAAGAAAGAGAAAATACAGGCTAATTAAAAGTTGTAAACAAACCTGTCTTCATGCAGTTGGCCATTGAAATTGTGAAAAAAAACACAATAGAAACATGGCAGGTTATATTTTGTTCATCCTTTGTGGGTTCCAGCGGATGGCTAGGAAGTATTAAAGGCACTATTTTTGAGTTCAGAAGCCAGCAGTCAATATACCAAATCTGTTGTAATTGTCAGTGCTTAATAACTCCTGTCTAAACTGTTCCTAGTGATGCCTGATATTCAAAAATACGGGCCACTAATCCACACACATTGCACAAGAACAAGCAAAACAAAATTAAACTATGAGGTGCATATACTCCATAATCCACAGCTGATAGAATACATCCCATAAACAGTAAACCACAAAACCAGAGAATGAATGAAAGTAGTACAACTGAATTAAGGAAACTCACAAGCTGGAGACAAAGTGAAAATGTTGTGGCCAAAGCAACAGTGTGCAGCTGCATCTTGACTGGAAATGTTCAGATTCATAAAAATCAGTTGCAGGCTTAACACAACTTAGTAGCTAAATAAAAAGGTTGTATAAAATGAATTCCCAGTCTCAGAAAACTGAAAGAAAAAATATAACTATATATATGTAATTTTGTTTTCTCCTTTGTCATCAAAATGCCTGTATGAATATAGCCTTAATGGGAGTTTGATCATATCCACGGTGCCTATGTCACCATCCAGACACAGCAGCACCAGAGAAAGGTATGTAGAAGTAGTTGCTTTGTTTTTACCTTTTTAGTCTTTGAAAAAATTATATGGGTCAGTAAATATAGAAGAAAAAGTCACAAAAAGAGAGAGCAAACACGGCACAGGGCTGGTAAAACTATTTAATGAAGTTAGCGCTTTCACTTCTTTACAGATGCTTCCTCAGGCTTTGAATGAAGCACAAGATAAAACAGCACAATTTATACTCTCATTAAAACAATTTACAAGTAATAAATTAATTAATATTCATGACATCTTAAAATGGCAAACACCAGCTTAAAAGGCATATACAATAATACAAACAACATTCCGAACCTAATTTAATATGTTATACTAAGTTAGAGACATGTAATATCATGCAAAACCATAATAGAAAATAAAGATAAAAATATTTAACAATTCTAATTTCAAAAGAAAAAAGATAAGAAAAGATGAAAAAAAGAAACAAATATCATATACTCAGTTAAAAATTACAATATGCAAAAAGCATACATATCTGAAATCTTAATAAAGTATATAATGATTAAATCTAAACATCTAAATATCTAAAAAATATATATACATTACTAGCTAACAAATCTGCTATCCTAATGTTTCAACAGTCTCTCTGATAAAAACTGTTTAAGCACTATTTTGTCTTTTAACCCAAATCCCTTGTCAGCTTGCATCCTGATAATCCATTTCGTTTCCCTTTGTTCAGTAAAATTATTGATATTGCTTAACCTATTACTAATGCGAACAATCTCTAGTACCAGAAACAAGAATCTGTGATTACTCATAGGTTCATAGGTTGGTACTAGGCTATCGACCCAAGGGCCTATACAAGCCTAGCCATAACAATTCCCTGGATATTTCTTCCCACATTATTTTCTTCCCTGGACCCCTGTCTAGCAGGGTGACTGACGTGATCCCTGGGGTGAATTTCCTACCTCCCATCCAATCGTCAAGGTTCCTTTTGAAGAGGGCCAAGGAGGCGCTCTGCTTGACATGTATGGGCAGTCTATTCCAGAGTATGGGGAGTCTCTGGGTCAGGAACCTATCCCTCCAGCATGTTTTGTTCATTGTGGTGACAAGGTTTAGATCCCTGAAGCGTATGGCTCTGAGGGATTGGGATTTCTTTAAGTGAAGCATGTCCAACAGCTCAGGGCTTGACATGGCCTTGTACATTAAGCAGAGATCGCCTCTGAGTAGACAATATGCCACAGAGTATAGCTGAAGTTTTTTAGACTTTCAGCATAGGGCATCTGCTTTAGGCTTGTGATTCTTTTAGTGAGGTATTTCTGTGGCCTTTCCAGCTGCTGCAGATGTCTTGTGAGGTACATACCAAATGGGGAGTTGTACTCTTAAAATGGGTCTAATGAGGGATGAGTACAGTAGGGCAATGACCTCCCATGGTTTAAAATATGCTGCACTAGAACATTCCCCTCATCTTCCCTATTTATAGCATAAATGTGTTCTCTGACCCTCTTCATCAGTGTACGATTCGTCTTTCCTATATAGAAGACAGAACATTTGGTGCATGAAGCTAAGCATATCACGTCCCTCATTTTACAATCAGCATAGTGCTTAAATACATAAGTTTTATTGGTAATGGGATGTATAAACATTATTATTGTACATATATGAGCAGTGATTACAATTCCTGCAAGCAAATACACCTTGTCGTTGTGATTGTACTAACCTAATCCGAGCATTGCCATCATTGTAACATAAAAGTCTCTTTAGAGACCTGCTATTGCAATAGGAAAAACTCGGTTGATCTCCAACTATGTTGATCAATTTCTCATCAGAAGTAAGTATTCGCCAATTCTTATTGATGACGTGAAGTAATGTTTTGTTGTTACTGGTATAGGGTAAAATAATTCTACACTTATTACTATTATCCAATCTACCTAATGGAGGGTTGTCAGAAGTCTCTCTTCTATGTTTTCTAAAACAGGATCTCCCTTTATTTGTTCTATCTATAAAGTCTGTTTTTTTTTTTGAGTTGTTCACATTCATGGGCCTTATATCCCCTAGCTATAAATTCTTCTTGCAAAGTATCTAATGCTTTCTCACATCTTGTTTCTAAACTAGTAACCTAGATACTCTAAGACCTTGACTCTGTATAATATTTTTATAAATGTGTCTAGGATGCCAATTTTGTCTGTGTAGGAGGTTGTTCCTCTACAATCCTTTCTAAACATTTCAGTATGAATATGCTTACCCTCCTTCCATATAACTACATCCAAAAATTCAATGGTCGCAGCAGACCATTTACCAGTGAAGCTAAGGAAATGTGTGGTAGAATCAACATATTCCAAGAAATATAATAGCTCACTCTCAGAGCCATTCCAAGCAAGAAAAACATCATCCACAAAACGTTTATAGTATGGCATATTGAATCCCCAAATTATGTGGATATTCTATAAAAGGGTCTTACAGAAACAGATGCTTGGTGCCAGAGCCATGGGCTCAAGCTTAATGCAAAGAAATGTATAGTTATCCTCTTTGGAAAACACCATGTACCCATGAATTACCACATAGGTGGCAGTACACTAAACACCAAAAGTGTGATGAGAGGCACAAGGACACAGGTGGGCAGTGGTCTCACCTTTGATAACCACATCACCACAACAGTCAGGAAATCCTATGTTGCACACCTCATCACTAAGGGCTTTTCATCCAGGAAAAAAGGAAGTCATTGTCCCACTGTACTCATCCCTGATTAGACCCATTATAGAGTACAACGCCCCATTTAGTATGTACCTCACAAGACATCTGCAACATCTGGAAAGGCCACAGCAATACTGTTAGAGATTATGAATATAAGGCTGAAATGAATTCTATTGTAAATATGCTGAAAGATAAAGCATAGAATAAAAATTTTGCTTGAATATATGTCTAGAGTTTAGCAATGTAAAATGGGCATTCATACTATATGTACAACAGACAGGCTTCTCTTCACAGCATCAGAAAAAGCCTAACAAAGCAATATTGGAAAGCAAGTATTACATGATTTTCTCATGTTTGCAGTACAAATATCTATTAACAGACATCCTCTTTTATAAACTCAGCAATACATGTTTTTTAAATAACAACAAAACAGATGTTTTCTTTCATACTTCTGTTATTCTGATTGCATGCATTTGTGCATTTTCACATCAGCAGAACTGCTGACAGGACAATAGAAAAGTCTAAAAACAGACATTACGTGACTTCCCACAGAAGGCCAAAAAATATACCAAGTCATACAAAGCTCTGTGACTTTGATTTCAACAGTAAACAGCCAGCAATACCTTGTGTCTTAAGAAAACTTTGGATCTAGCACAGCATAGAAGCAGTGCACATGTAAAATAAATTTTTCAATGGGGTCACCATTGATAAATTTATTTTACGTGTACGCTGTTTCTATGCTGTGCTGGATCCAAAGTCTTCTTAAGATACACAGTCATACAAAGCTCTGTGTCTCTGATTCAGCAGTAAACAGCCAGCAAGACTGTGTGCCTTAAGAAGACTTTGGATCCAGCTCAGCATAGAAGCAGCGTACACGTAAAATACATTTTTCAAATACCCCACTAAAAGAATCACAGGCCTAAAGCAGATGCCCTATGCTGACCATCTAAAAAGTCTCCAGTTATACTCTGTGGCATATCATCTACTCAGAGGCTATCTCTGCTTAACATACAAGACCATGTCAAACCCTGAGCTGTTGGACATGCTCCACTTAAAGAAATCCCAATCCCTCATAGCCACATGCTCCAGGGATCTAAACTTTGTCATCACAATAAATAAAACATGTTGGAGGGATAGGTTCCTGACCCAGAGACTCCCCATACTCTGGAATAGACTGCCCATACACGTCAAGCAGAGCACCTCCTTGGCCCTCTTCAAAAGGAACCTTGACGAGTGGATGGGAAATAGGAAATTCACCCCAGGGATCACGTGAGCCACCCTGCTAAACAGGGGTCCAGGAAAGTAAATATTGTGGGAAGAAATATCCAGAGAATTGTTATGGCTAGGCTTGTATAGGCCCTAGGGCTGATAGCCTAGTACCAACCTATTAACCTATAAACTTGGAGAATCTTTCATTTATTTTATTTTTTATTTATCATTTGTTGACCAGGAAAGCCTGACTAGGTTCCACAGAGCCTGTTTTCAGCGGAGGCCCAGGGAGAAATGCTCTAGATGCATGTCTTTGGAATGTGGGAAGAAACTGGAGTACCCAGGGGAAACCCACGCGAACACAGGGAGAACATGCAAACTCCACACAGAAGGCACCCCAGCTGAGAATCGAATCGGTGAACCTCTTGCTGTGAGGTGACAATGTTAACCACTGCACCACTACGCCGCCATTGATCAAGATGAACTCTTTTTCCCATTGTGCCATCACTGGGTTTGCATAGGAATTAGCGCATGGGGTACCCACGGCTACTCCATTAATTTGCAAAACATATTTATCATCAAAGCTAAACACATTTTTAGTCAGAATTAAATCTAATAAAAGGCAGTATAGTTGAATCTTGTCCACAGAAACATCACTGGATCTCAAAAAAAAAAATTGCACTTTATTTTGCTTTTGCCTGTTCTGAAAATTACTCAATTGTATTTATTCTACTGCATTTATTACTGCTTGGTAGTAGCCTGATTAAATTGTAACTGATATTCCAAGCCATTTGGTTTAAGCACTTGGGCTTCAGACCAGTTGTTTTACATTAAGAAGGTTTGTGGTCTGCACTGTTGTGGCAGGACAGGTAGCTTACATCCGTCTAAGTTGGGAATTGCTGATTATTCTAAAAGTGTTTTAGTTCTGGTTTAAGCACTTGGACTTCAGGCCAGTTATTTTACATTAAGAAGGTGTGTGGTCTGCACTCTTGTGTGAGGAGAGGTTAGATTCTGCCCTTCTGAGCTGGGAAATTCTGGTTAAAGGATTATTGTGCCTGCTTATTTGAACTGTTCCTTTCTGAAATTGGTGTGCCTTGTTTGCTGTAGCATTGACTAGATTCAGGCATGCTGAATCTAGCTTTGTTTGTAAAACTTGAGCACTAATCCAGGCCATATTTTTTGGAGAAGGTTTCCCTGCACCCTAGTGGCAGGAGTGTGCAGTTAGAACTTGTCTGATTGAAGACTGCTGGAACAGGGCTCAGTTTTGAGCTTTTTTTACTGGTTAATTGGATAATTTGTTCAAATCAGTTTGCTCATTTTCTATTGTTATATAAAAAATTGCACTTTATTCATCTGCGTTTACTGTATTTGTGTTTCTTCCTACTTTATTGCATTTATTCTGCTGCATTTATTACTGCTTGTTAGTAGCCTGATTAAATTGTAACTGTTATTCTGAAGAAGTCTCTGAATCAGCAGAAACAAAAGCGCTTATCTGATTGTGTGTATTTTGCTTAATACAAGATTTCATTGTACTACACCTGCTTGTGGAATAAGAACCGATTTTTTTACATAATTGTGATCCCCAGCTCTGCTTGTGCTCACTTTCATTGCTATTTTTGTGACTTATTCATTGTTTTGGATCACATTTATAAAAATATTATACAGAGTCAAGGTCTTAGGGCATCTAGGCTTACTAGCTTAGAAACAAGATGCGAGAAAGCATTAGGTACTTTGCAAGAAGAATTTATAGCTAGGGGATATAAGGCCCATGAATATAAACAACTCAAAAAAACAGACATTATAGATAGAACAAATAAAGGGAGACCCTGTTTTAGAAATCGTAGAAGAGACAATTCTGATAACCCCCCATTAGGTAGATCGGATAATAGTAATAAGTGTAGAAGGATTCTGCACTTTACCAGTAAAAACAAAACATTACTTCATGTCATCAATAAGAATTGGCAAATACTTAGTTCTGATGAGAAATTGATCAACATAGTTGGGGATCAACTGAGTTTTTCCTATCGCAATACAAGGTATGTTATAATGATAGCAATGCTCAGATTAGGTTAGTACAATCACAATGACAAGGCATATTTGCTTGCAGGAATTGTAATCACTGCTCATATATGTGCAATAATAATAAACTTATGAAAAGGTACCACAACGAGGCAGAAGCACGAACAAAATGAGTAGTCCACACGCTGGAATCACTAGAAAGCACGAGCAGTTTAATCAAACACACTAACGCATGTTGTAAAACAGAACGTTTTCGTCTTCAACTTCATCAGAAAATGAACTGTAATCACCATAATGTCATATATACACACACCCACATTTAAAATCATTTAAGACCACCAATCACAGTAAGAGAACCATTTAAAGAGAGAGAGGAGAACAGGGAGGTGTCCAATAACGCTAATGGCAATATGGATGGTTTTCCTCATATTACGCTCAACAGTTCGAATTGGGCTGAATTTGAAGGAACAAGAGGTACCAGTAAGCACAGTGGTTCGCATGTAATGCCAGATAGAGACAATGCTCTTCCAGGTACCAAAAGACAATTGTCAGACTTTTTAAACGTTAAACTTGACTTCAACCAAAAGAACTTCAATATAAACTATAACGCGAGCTACAATACTATGTTAAATGATTTGGATTATTTCATTTATAAGTATAAAATGTTAGACATGGATAATTCTTATTTAAAGCACTGTCTGTCATTAAAATTGTGCCCAAAGGCCTTAGGGTATGTAAATACCCGAACAATGTAGTAGAAGGCACAGAATTTTATAATGAATTAATAACTGCTTTTGATAATTGTGGCTATGATATTATGAGAGCGATTATTAAGAACAATGAAACTGAGATGGAGAAATTACACATGGACATTGAAAATATTAACCAAACTATTATTTGTGACTTAATGTTCACTGTTGAGACAGAAAAAGACAAATATTATAAATTATTAAAGAATGTTGAGTCTAGATGTAATGAAGTTCAGAGCAGGAAAATGGGAAAAATTAATAGGGATTTAAATGAATATAAGAACAAGACCCACTACCCAAAACCAAAATTTTCACAGAGGAAGGGTTATGGTATGTGGGCAAAAGAACCACATGTGATAATAGAGTGGGATGAACCTGAAAATACAGAGCACAACATAGATATGGCTGAGTTTCCCCCACTCTGAAGATCAGAAAGATTAATGGATAAGGAACCAGTAGTTTACAATTCAAAAAACTACATGGGCAGGGGATGGAAGCCACAGGTGAGGAAGGAACAAGTTTGGAATCAATAAGTGCTTTAACAATAGAAGGGAATACATGGACGTACAAGGATTTTAACATTTTTAATTTTTCCAGTATTCCAATTAATAAAACTTTTTTTGACTTATTTTCTAAAGGTTTTACTTACATTCCTAGACAGAGAACCAACATTTTTAGATTACTTGTGGATATAAAGTTGTTTATCAGAAAGAAAAATTTAGAACTGTTTTTTAATGGGAAGAAGAACAATATTGGAAGTGATTGTTTGAAACGTAGTAGTACATTCAATCCACCACTGCACCCTCAGCTTAGAAATTTTGAACTAAAGGTTGAAAGTGAATTGAGAGCAAACTTGAATCAACAACACGTACATTCAAACTTAACCCCTGCTGAGCTGGAAATTTTAAAGGACATTAGCAGCAACAGGAATGTAAGGGTTATGAAACCTGACAAAGGTGGGGGGGGGGGTAGTGTTAATGGACTGTATACAATATGAAGGGAAAATGATGAAGATCCTAAATAATACTGATAAATATTCTAGAGCGTCCATCAATAAAATCAACATTGCATATAAAAAGATACAAGTTATATTGAATGACATGTTATTAGAAGGTTCAATTGACAAAGAAACATACAAATATTTACATGCTGAAAAGCCCAAAGTGCCGTGCATTTTTGGAATTCCAAAAGTGCACAAAGATGCTCTGGACCCACCTCTGAGACCTATAGTTTCAGCGGATGGATCTGTGACGGCACCATTAGCAAAATTTGTGGACCTAAAGGTGAAATGTGTACTTGAAGGAAATAACAATGTACTACAAGATTCCTGGGATTTTCTGAGGAAATTGGAAAATACTTTGTTTAGTGAACATGTAGCATTTGGTACACTAGACGTGGTGGACCTTTTTACAAGTATACCACATGACGTTGGTATGGTGTGGTTTGAGGAAATGTTAGTGGACAGTAAAAAGATTACCCACAGTGATTTTAGAATTATTTTAACATTCATGGAAATAGTTCTGAAAAATAATTATATATTTTTTCAAGGGGAATACTTCAAGCAAGAAAAAGGTGTTGCCATGGGTGCACATTGTGCCCCAACCTACGCTAATATAATAATGGCTTACTGGGAAAATAAATTTCTTGTCAGTTCACAATATCATGGTTATTGGATGTTATACAGTAGATTTTTAGACGATTTATGTTTCTTGTGGAAGGGGCAACAAGAAGACTTTGACAATTTTGTACAATATGTTAACAGTACAACTGATTTTTTACAATTCACAAAAAACTTTAATCAGGATGAGCTGATTTATTTGGATGTTCACATCAAGAAAAATAATGGTAAATTTATGTCACAAATATATAGGAAAAAGACCTTTTCAAATTCTTACTTACACTACACCAGTTGTCATCCACCCTACCAGAAGAAGGGGGTGGTGAAAGGACAACTGGTGCGTTTAAGTAGAATGACCTCCAATGATGAAGTTTTTTTGAATGAGGTGTTTGTACTTAGGGATTTATTCTTAAATAGAGGATACCCTTATGAAGTTTTTGACAAAATTTTGGATGAGGTGAAAGAAAAGAGGAAGGATAAGTTTGCTCCAATTTTGGGTAAAGCCCAAATATTAGAAGATAAAAAACAAGAAAGTAAATCCATTGAAGGTTATAGAGCAGGTCTCATTACAACTTATGATGGACATTCAGGACTTATAAGGAGAATTTTTGATAGAGAATGGAATAATTTCTCCAAAATATCTGACCTAAGATACATTTTTGATAATGAATTTACTTATACATATCGTAAAGGTAGCACCATTAAGAATATATTAGAGAGGGGTTTAAATAGGGGCAGTACACAAAACAGCAAAAAGGAAAAGAAAGGCTTGTACAAGTGTGGTAGTTGTAGTTATTGTTCATTTCTATCAGTTGGGGATCACATATATTTGCAGGCTAGGAGAAAGAAATTAATATTAAACACCTATGCTAACTGTAATACGAAAGGTATTATATATATTGCAATATGTAAAGAATGTGAATCTTTTTACATAGGAAAAAGTGAAAGAAAACTGAAGCAGAGAATTTATGAACATCTATACGATATTAAAACTAAGAATGAAAGAAATGCATTATACAAGCATACTATTAAATGTAAAACCCTTGGTTTTCAATTTTTTATACTCAAGGTCGTTACAATGAATCCTAGGGGTGGTATGTGAGAAACACTAGTTGAATACAGAGAGTTATACTGGCAGCTAGTGTTGGATTCAGGTAGAAACCCAGGGTTCAATGAAATGCTATCCCTAGCACCGGTACTCAAACTAAGATCTGCTATGCTCTAAAAGGGGATTCATTTTCTTTTCAAGTACCTGTATAAATAGAATGAATAGTTTTTACTCTGTGGTATACAACATCAATTTAGTTTTAGAAGTTATGTGCTGATTATTTATTCAGTACTCAAATTGTATTTTAATGTAGTTTTAAGGTTAGCCACTGGAGGGGGATATAACTTCATTTTTTATTCTGCTAGGTTTCAAACATATTATATCAATTACTAGGTTTTAAATTTATTACATCAACTATTATTTCTTACTTGAATGATACATACATATATTTTTTATTTTATAAGAGTTTTTAGTGTGTGGAAGATTTATAATATTTATATATATTACTGATGCTTTTTAACATTTAGATGGCATATTTTAATGTGTGTATTAATTAACTTAAATGGTTCTCTTACTGTGATTGGTGGTTTTAAATGATTTTAAATGTGGGTGTGTGTATATATATGACATTATGGTGATTACAGTTCATTTTCTGATGAAGTTGAAGACGAAAACGTTCTGTTTTACAACGTGCGTTAGTGTGTTTGATTAAACTGCTCGTGCTTTCTAGTGATTCCAGCGTGTGGACTACTCATTTTGTTCGTGCTTCTGCCTGGTTGTGATGCCTTTTCATAAGTTTACTAGTGTGCATTAGCACCACCTGTCCTGTCATTTTTCTTGCAATAATAATAAGTTTATACATCCCACTACCAATAAAACTTATGTATTTAAGCACTATCTTCTTCTTTTGGCTGTTCCCAGTTAGGGGTTGTCACAGCGGATCAGCTGTCCACTCATGATTGGCAGTGGAGTTTTACGGTGTTGAGTTGCCAGCCCAATGCCAAACCTTCCACAAAAGCTACACACATGCACACACTCACGCCTAGGGCCAATTTAGAGTGTCCAATCCAATACTGATTGCAAAACGAGAGACGGGATGTACTTAGCTTCGTGCACCAAATGTTCTGTCTTCTATATAGGGAAGACGAATCGTTCACTGAGGGTGAGGGTCAGAGAACACATGTATGCTATAAATAGGGAAGATGAAGGGAATGCTCTAGCGCAGCATATTTTAAACCATGGGAGTAATCACAGATTCTTTTTTCTGGTACTAGAAATTGTTTGACATAGTAATAGGTTAGGCAATATCAAGAATTTTACTCAACAAAGGGAAATGAAATGGATCATCAGGACGCAAGCTGACAAGGGATTTGGGTTAAATGACAAAGTAATGCTTAAACCGTTTTTATCTGACAGACCGTTGAAACATTAGGATAGCAGATTTATTAGCTAGTAATGTATATATTTTTTTTAGATATTTAGATGTTTAGACTTAATCATTATATACTTTAAGAATTCAGATATGCATGCTTTTTGCATATTCTGATATTTAACCGAGTATGTGTTGTTTCTTTTTTTCATCTTTTTTTATCTTTTTTCCTTTGAAATTAGAATTGTTAAATATTTTTATCTTTATTTTCTATTATGGTTTTGTATGTTAGATATTAAATGCCTCTTAGTATATCATATTAAATTGGGTTCAGAATGTTGTTCATGTCATTGTATATGCCTTTTAGGCTGGTGTTTGCCATTTTAAGATGTCATGAATATTAATTAATGTATTACTTGTAAATTGTTTTAATGAGAGTATAAATTGTGCAGTTTTATCTTGTGTTTCATTCAAAGTCTGAGGAAGCGTCTGTTAAGACGTGAAAGCGCTAACTTCATTAAATAGTTTTACCAGCCTTGTGCCGTGTTTGCTCTCTCTTTTTTTGGCTTTTCCCTGGATTTTATTTAGAGGAGCTTAATTCCCTAGTTCTTCATTTGTTTTTGTAAATTTAGAAGAAACTCTAACTGCAGTTTGGGCTGTGTGATGGAGATAACTAATACATACAGGTGGAAGCTCATGGTTTAGTTAAGAAGCAAACATATTTGCCTTAAGATTACCTCAAAGGTTTATTCAGAAGGATAGAGTATCATTAATGATAAATCCTTTCTTTATGCCTAACAGGATCTCAACTGTTTCTGTTAGCCAGGCCATTCAGCTTGCTCTTTTCTTTTCAAAGCTGAGAACATTTTGTGCAGGAGAGAAGATTTTGCATAACATGAATGTCCAGCGGCAGCTCAGACATTAAACAATAAAGGAACAAAATACATAAGACTGTAATCAATTTTCTGTCTCTGTCTTAAAGGGAAAACAGAGTTGATTAGTAACTTAACATAGCTTTCCCAAATGGCTGATCAACTACATTTCCTTTTAGCTGGTCAGTTAGTTAGTTAGTTAGTTAGTTAGTTAGTTAGTTAGTTAGTTAGTTAGTTGCTTGTGCACTTACTTATTTGTTTACTTAATGCTTTAAGTGTCGAAATCTATTTTCTCTGAAGCTTGGGGGATATGAAGTCTTATAAAGACGTTATTGTCTTACAAAGTCATAGAAACATATAAAAGAGAAAACATTTTATAGTTATTTGGCACAGTCTAATGCAGGTCAATATAATTTAATTTGAAGGTTAAATACATGTTACACACACAGATCAAAACAATAATCAAATGCAACTTGATGTAGGTAGGTAAGAACTGATCTTTAAATAATTAATTCAGAGGGAATCATTATCACATGACTTGTTTTCAGGTTAAAGAACAATAGCACATTCATTTATTCTCAGATTTCCTGCTTTATCCGGCTCAAGATCACAGGCAGGCTGAACCCTATAGTGGCAGTCACTGAATGCATGGCAGAGAAACCTATGCTGGATAGGATGTCAGTCTATCACAGGATAAGAGTCACAGTACATGAATAAATAAATGATGATAAATTATAGTAACTATTAGTTTAAGCTTGATATAGATAAATGAATAATTAGAAGTGACATGAACCTGTATATCACTTGCCCGTAGAGGAGACACAAATAATGCATTACAAAAACATGACATTGTTAAGCATTAGTGAAACTATCCAATATCTAGCTAATCATGTGGAAAGACATGGCTAGCAAGTGAGATGTGAAAGGTATAGACAGCAGAAAGGGGGTACGTTGTGAGATACAGAATGTAGATACTTACTGCATAAGTCCCTTAACCTGACAGTGCTCCTGTGCTGAGCCTGGAAAAGGTCCATGGAGATCAGTGTTCTACCCCAGTAAATAGATACAAATAAAATAAAATGAATAAATAAATAATGTTAAGTTGTCTATCTCGCCTTCATTCTTGCTGGATGGGTTCGGAGCCGACCTCGGCTCCGACTCGGCCACTCTAAAGCTCGAGAGTTGGTTCCACCGGCTCGAGGCTCCCCTTATATCCCACAATGCTAGGCGAGAGTTACCTCAGATCTCGTTTGCCGCTACAGCTTCGAGGTTGGTTTTTCTACCGGTTCCTGGTAAGTTTTAGCTTTTTCTATAAAAAGTTACTCTTGTTCCCCCTTTTTTAGTTTAATTATTCCTAAATTAGTGTAGTTTATTAAACTCTATCCCCGAACCTATTTTCTTCCCGTTTCTTGTCAAAAGAACTTTTGTTCTTCCCTTGGGCCTTTGGCCTTCCTTTCCCTAGGGAGTGTTTGTGTAGTGTACTACTGTTTGTTGTACTTAATTTTACTATATTTTTAATATAGTTGTTATTTTGACAGGGTATAACTGGTGTGTTTGAGTGTGTGTTTGTGTTCACCAGTTAGGCTATGTCTAAAGAAGCAAAGGTCTCCGGATTCAAGAAGTGTGATGCGTGCTGTCAGAAAATGTCTCTGACAGACGCTCACACTTCTTGTGTCTATTGTCTGGGGCCTTTGCACCTGCAGGACTCCTGTGCTGTCTGCCATGGCTTCAGCCCCAGGGTCCTGCAGGAAAGAAAAAACAAGCTCATATTGAGAGGCTTGTTGAAGCCTGAGGATTCCCTGTCTGTCTCAACAGGGAAGCCCTCCAAGGCATCGAGGTCCTCGGCTCCGGCTTCTGAGCCGAGACCCCAGGTTGTTCAACCTTGCCTTTATCGGCACCGGCAGGAGCCAATAAGACTCAGTCCACAGTTTCTGTGGCTCCCTGGGCTCCGGCCGGAGCCGAGGTTATCGAGGTACCCGTGTCGGCTCCGACAAGATCTTCGGAGCCGACAACCAGAAAGAGGTCTAGGTCACCTTCGCTTGGCTCCGTTCATTCGGCTCCAGGATCTCCCCTGCTGTCTGAACGGAGCCAAAGGTCTCATTCCTCTAGGTCATCGAGGTTGTCTGATCATGACCTTCAGAGGGTGGTGAGTCGACTACTCAAGTCTGAGGCACTGGCCCAGATGCTTCAGAGCCCGACTCATCAGTCGGTGCCTGTCCGGTCCATCAACTCCTTCCTCCTTCGACTCTCTTGAGCTCGGAGCCGGGTCGTGTCGGAACCGAGACTGTGGTCACCTTGGAGCCGAGACAATTGTCTTCGGCTCCGTCGTCGGCTCCGTTTTCTTCCATGGAGGAATCTCGGCGCCGGACTTCCCTCGTCGGCTCCGAGGGGTGAGTGGCATCGGACCCTTGTCCGACCCCCTCTCCCTCTCGGTGCTTCGGCGCTGGTGAGTTCGGCTCCGACATCGGCCTCGAGCCATCACTGTCGGTGCCGAGGGGGGTCTTTAGCTCCTCGGAGCGGGGACCTCTGGCTCTGCCTGACAGGGGTGCTTTCGAGGTCATGCGGAGTGTGTTAGAGCCTGGCTCTACTCCACAGTCGGCTCCGTCAGCCCCTCCCTCTATGCTGCCTCAGGGTAAGTCGACTCACTCCCTCATCCCGGACCGCAGAGAGCCAACTCCTCAGGAGCCCCCTGTGGGGATTTCATCCTCTTCCGAGGCCTCTCCTGATTTGGCAGAAGAGCCCCCTCGGAAGAGGAAGTGCAAGAGGAAGCACATTGACTCACCTGAGTCTATCACGTCCGACACAGATCTGGATGATTCTGAGGGTTCCCCCCGTTCCCCTTCTGAAGATGTCTCTTTTGCAGACATTCTGGAGATCCTTAAACAGAGGGGAAATTGGCCAGCCCTCAACCCTTCAGAGGACGAATCTGTGTATCTTGAGGCGTTTGGCTCTCGTCCTTCCACCTCCTGGGTGTCCCCCCTTTCGACCCCCTCATGCAGGTGGTTGCTAAAAAGGCATGGATGGCTCCTGATTCAGTGGACCCCACTCCCAGGAGACCCTCCAAATTCATCACAGCTCCAGCAGACAAGGAATTTTTATCAAAAGGAGTCTCTGTGGATGCTATGGTGGTAGCTGCCGCCACAAAGAAGGAACTGGCTGATCCTTCAGTGCCTGTCCATCCACCTAACAAGGAATCTAGGTCCATGGATAGGTACGGAAGCGGATGTTCTCCTCAGCGACATTTACTATGCGTTCGCTGAATTACCTGTGCCATTTCACTCGTCTTCAAAGGGACTTGATCAAAGAAGCGAGTGAAATGCTTAAGGACCCTACAGCTGCGGGTTTCCAAGAAATAATGAACACGCAGCAGGCTATCCTTAATTCTATTTCCAACTCCTCCATGCCTCCTCTCTTATGCGGCCGATGGAGCGAGCAGAGCCGCTGGAACAGGGTAGCCTTACGTAGGCACGCCTGGATGCGGCTATGCAATTTTGGAACCTTTCAAGACGTCTTTCACAAACTCCCCTTTGATGGATCATCCCTTTTGGTCCACAAGTGAAAGAAACCCTGACTAGGTGCGAGACGGATGGCAAGACCCTTTCTGCCGTCGGAGTCCGTTTTCCACTCCTTCTAGGCCTTACCCCAAAGGCCAGAAGGGGAAAGATGTGGTTCCGTAAACAATCTCAAGGGACTTCGCCTGACGACAGAGTCGGTTCCCGCCAGAGGCAGAGGGGGAACAACAATGGTAGACGCCGCCCTAGAGGCAGAGGGGTCCGCAGAACCAGGGCAATCGAGAAACGCCTTCCGATAAGCCCTTTCAGCATCCCTGAGGTGTTGCCCGACTGCCCATCTTCGGAGGCAGTCGGGAAGATTGTCACTGTACCCAGAAGCCTGGCTATCCTTGACACAAGACAAATGGGTACAGTCCATCATTTCGAAGGTTATTCTATTCCCTTTCTTCGTTCTCCAAGTCAGTCAAAAATCCCTTCCAGATGTTCCACCGCTCAAAGGGATATAGCAGCTTTGGAAATTTCAAAACTGCTTGCAAAAGAGCTATTCAGCCAGTGCCAGCAGACCAACTAGGATCCGGAATCTACTCAAGGTTCTTTTTAGTTCCAAAGAAAACAGGGGACTGGAGACCAATTTTGGATCTCAGTATCTTGAACAGATCGGTCAAGAAAACAAGATTTCGGATGGTCACGCTGCAATCCATTCTTCCCCTGTTGGGAAAAGGAAACTGGATGTGCTCTATAGACCTTCAGGACGCGTACTATCACATAAAAATGAACAGGCGCTCCAGAAGATTCCTCCGCTTCAGGCTAGGAACCAGTCATTTTCAATTCAGGGCCCTGCCCTTTGGTCTCACCACTGCCCCCGGTGTTTACCAAATGCATGGCAGTGGTAGCTTCTCACCTGAGACGACAAGGATTCCAGGTGTTTCCATATTTGGACGACTGGCTCCTCACAGCTCCCACCAAGCATCTCCTTCTGATGGCCAGAGATTACACTTTTCGCGTCTGTCAAAAACTGGGTATCTCAATAAATTGCGAAAAGTCTGTTTTGTCGCCTTGTCGTACTATTACCTACATAGGCGCAAATCTAGATACTGTAAACATGTCTGCAACACTAACGAACCAAAGGATATCAGACATTCAAAAATTGGTGTCACTTCTTCTCAACAACAACAGAGCCAAAGCCAGGTTAGTTCTAAAGGTGTTGGGAATCATGGCAGCAGCCATACCTCTACTCCCATTGGCCAGATACCACATGCGGATCCTTCAGTGGATGCTCTTTTCTCAATGGTCATACCAGGAACTTCCAATGTCTCACACCATTATGATCACGCAAGCGTGCAAAAAGCATCTCATGTGGTGGATGTCTTCCCCCCAGCTCCTGTTGGGGAGACCGTTTGTTCCACCTCCTCCGGTTGCTACTCTGACAACGGATGCCTCCCTGATCGGGTGGGGGGGGGCATTATCAGGGCAGGACAGTCCAGGGCACATGGCAACCAAATGAATGCCACTTGCACATAAATGTTCTGGAGATGAGAGCAGTGCTTTTAGCGTTGCAAGCCCTTCAACACTCTCTTCCCTTGGGAACGATTGCAATCCAGACAGACAATATGTCTGTAGTGTGGTACATCAACAAACAAGGCGGAACCAGATCATACCCCCTGTGTCGAGAAGCACTCAGACTGTGGCAATGGGCGATTTCTTCTCAGCGTTTTCTGATAGCAACGCACATCCCGGGAAGTCCAATCACATTGCGGACAAGTTGAGCAGAGCTATTCTCATGCCTCACGAGTGGTCTCTGAAAGACTCTGTAGTGAGAGAGATATTTCTCAAGTGGGGTCAGCCTTGCTGCGATCTTTTTGCTACTCCCCAAAACAGCAAGTGCAGAGAATACTTCACTCTATTCCCTTTACCAGGCCAACCCAGCAGGGACGCTAGTCCAAGTTTGGCCCCGGGACTTCTGTATGCATTTCCTCCTTTCCACTGATCTCTCAAGTAATACAGAAAGCTATCGCTCAGAAGGCCTCATTGATCCTCATTGCTCCTTACTGGCCTCGACAAGTGTGGTTCCCCTTTCTGCATCGATTTCTTTGGAGCGACCGTGGAATCTGGACCTAGTTCCAGATCTTTTGATCCATCAGTCGGGTCAGTTTCATCGCTCCCTCCCCTCTCTGAACCTCACTGCTTGGTTCCTCCACTTCCAACCGTAGCCAGGCTTCCTCAATTATCTCACTCTGTTAGAGATATTTTGATAGCTTCCCATAGATCTTCCACTCGAAAGATTTATTTGAGTAAGTGGAAACGATTTTCATATTGGGCACAAGGAAAGGACATAGATCCTTTCACCGCTTCCATCCAACTAGTCCTCGATTTTCTTGCTGAACTCTTCCATGCAGGTTCATCTCCATCTACTCTTAAGGTTCAATTGGCAGCTATTTCTAATTTTCATGTGGGTATTTCGGAATCCGCCCTAATGTCCCACAAACTCTGCAAAGCCTTTTTGAAAGGAGTTTTTCTGCTCAGACCTCCTGTAAGAAATCCTCCTTCTCCTTGGGACCTAAATTTAGTTCTTGCTTCTTTGATTCTTTCCCCTTTCGAACCTGCAGCTTCATGTTCCTTAAAGTTATTATCATGGAAAACTCTCTTTCTGGTGGCTATCACATCAGCTAGAAGAATTTCAGAACTTCAAGCACTCAGTTGTCGTTCTCCTTACCTTGTGTTCCATAAGGACAGAGTTTCCTTACGAACTAACCCATCCTTTTTTGCCTAAGGTGGTTTCAACGTCAAATCTAAACCAGTGCATTGACCTCCCTGTCTTTTTCCCGGAGTATTCAAATAGGTCTGAACAAAAATTACACTGTCTGGATGTTCATCGTCAATTAAGGTACTACTTGGACAGGACGAAACAATTCAGAAAATCTGATCAGCTGTTTGTCTCCTATGCGGAAAGCAGAAAGGGACTTCCAGTTTCAAAGGTATCTTTATCCAGATGGCTAACATCTCTGATTACCCTTGTTTATGAGATTAGACACAAAAAACTGCCTAATAAGCCTAAAGCCCATTCCACCAGAGCCTTGGCTACTTCTCTAGCCTTCCAAGACAGACTGCCTATTGACACCATTTGTGCAGCGGCTACTTGGGCTACTCCTCACACTTTTATTTCCCATTATAAGTTGGATTTAGCTTCTAGGCATAGAGCTAATTTTGGTTCCACTGTTCTCAGGAGTCTGTTCCGTTAGGCCACCCGGGACAAGGTGCTAGGGACGCGGTCCCATCCAGCAAGAATGAAGGCGAGATAGACAACTTAACATATAGAAGTTATGTTCTTACCATAACGTTCCATGTTAGTTGTCTTCTTCTCGCCTTCTTCTTGCGTCCCACCCTCCTTCCCCCTGGCCTGGACAGACCTAGAGGAGTTGTGATCGTGACCTCTCTTTCTACCACCTCTTTCTTAGCTATATGCTATTAGGCATATTTCTTGTTTCAGGATGTAGGTCACCTTTCTTCTTCCTGTTGTTAGAGGTGGACTCTGTTATAGTTGTTCTGTTTTATATTGTTACTATCATAAGCTGGGGTTAGCTTACAAATGAGATCTGAGGTAACTCTCGCCTAGCATTGTGGGATATAAGGGGAGCCTCGAGCCGGTGGAACCAACTCTCGAGCTTTAGAGTGGCCGAGTCGGAGCCGAGGTCGGCTCCGAACCCATCCAGCAAGAAGAAGGCGAGAAGAAGACAACTAACATGGAACGTTATGGTAAGAACATAACTTCTATTTTTTAACCAGTATAATTCTGACAATATACTGTATGCAGTTCACAACAGTCAGCCTTCAAGATCACACAGTCAGAATAGAAGTGATGCAGTGAAGAATGTCAACTAAAATAATTCAGCATTTGAAGAAGAAAACATATGAAGCACGAGTACCATATGCACACCACAGAGAGAAGGTCTGTGATAGCAATTAAGTATGTCAAAAAAAAAATAACAGTACCCATGGAAGTTTA
Organism: Protopterus annectens; assembly: GCF_019279795.1. NCBI lineage: Eukaryota > Metazoa > Chordata > Ceratodontiformes > Protopteridae > Protopterus > Protopterus annectens. The sequence continues at coordinate 1,359,752,230 of NC_056725.1, forward strand.
GTTCAAAAAATATCTGTGCATCAACAAGACGTACAGTTTAAGGAGATGCAGATGAAGTACTTCTCTTAGACAATACAAAAAGCACCATTTCATTTCTGAGATGATGGCACTATTCTCTGCTACTTAGCCCTTGGCCCAGGAAGATCCATAAGGATCATGCCTCCCAGAGGGAACAAACAAGTCAACTTATTGAGTAGAGAGGGAAAAGTGGGATGATTAAAAAAAGGCAACATGGTTGATAAGGCATGAAGTATCTTTCCTAAACTGGTAACCTGATCAAAAACAGAGATGGAGGGGTAGTAAATTCTAGAATCTGAGGGAGAAAGAGAGAGAGAGTTCCAGAATCTGTATATCACACAAAAGACCATTGTTCTGTGTTCTCAGAGAATAAATCAGTAGTTTAAATTGGGTAGTCTGCCAAGCTATAAGTAAAAGTCACATATCTGGAATTGCCAAGTTGTCCATAACCAAATGAAGACAGCAATGCAGCAGGGTTGCAATGGGCACTAGTTGATTTGATCTGACTGTTGACCTGCTAACACTACTTTCCTCTCAAAATTTGACTTAGTCTGTTCACTTTGGGATGTGGTTTCTATCTTAGGCATGAGCTATGTGGTTAACTGGCACCTTGGGATACAGCTCTACTAGTGTTTGAAACTAGCCTAGCCCCTCTGCTTGCAAAAGAATGTAATAATTGCACTGTCTGCATATAAGTATCAAATATTTGTATGGAACACTGCTGGGACCTGGGAAGATACTTTTATGAATGTAATCTGAAATTGTATCTAGTTCTGAAATCCTGTTTTTTTCTCCATTTACTTACTAAGTGCATGCATATTTCTGTTGAGCTTCTCCACAAATCCATTTATTTTAATACAGATGATGTAGTTTGTAGTCTTCTTCTCAAAGTAATTGTTACTTAAACACATTTCCTTACCTGTGCAGTTTTCCAAATAATTCCCACTGGACATCATGGCAGGTCAGCTAACTTGTTTCCCTTCTCTTACCGTCATCTTAGCACTTGCAGTCCTCAGGCAGTGTAGAAACTGTGCTGTACTCACTAACAACAAACTCATGCTCAACACGAATAACTGTGTATGTGGCAGGTGCAAATATTTAATCTGAGGTCATACCTCTCACATAAAACTATGTGCAATGAGCATACTTGTCTCTCTGTCTGTCTTACACACACACACACACACACACACACACACACACACACACACACACACACACACACACACACACACACACACACACACACACACACACACACACACACACACACACACACACACATCTCCACCACTTTCTCATCTAAACTACTTTAAATGTTACATACTGGGATTGTAAAAAAATCTCTACCAAAGCCTCAAAGAACTAGAAAGAATTCTTTAAGAAAATCCACTACATTTTCTCCCATACTGTAGTGAGTCACCAAGAGTCAGATTGCTTCCATTCTGTTACTCCTAACCACTCTACTAACAAGAATGCCATAGAGGTTGGTGACTTATTTGTTAGACATACAGATTCTCACTCACAAGGCCGAACAAAGGATTACTGTCACTTGTCTTTAGGGTGTCAGGATCTCTGATGTTAGAAGGTCCCAAATGAGCCTTATTCTCGGTAAATATAACTAGTATATGGTGGATGTGGGAGAGAATTACCTGAGTTGCATAACCATGAGGGGAACTACAGAGAGCTATATCAGAATGTTCTATGCACTTCACAAATATAGGTAAGACTCTAGTCCTGAATAAAATCCTTCGTTCACCAAGAATGATGCGTATGGAAGCATGGAATGAAATTATTTATAGTCTGACTTGCTTCTGAAAGGGTGGCCTACACCTCTTGTTCCAAGGCTGGCATATACTGGTTAGAGCCTTTGCTGCCCCATAATGCCTTTTTAAGCAGAGTTCAGTTAATGGATATTCGAGTTTAACAAACACATAAAACTCCAACTTGGGCCCCATTACGGTAGCTCTTCTCCAAGCTAAAAGTCTAAACTGAACAGATTGCCTAATTGTGTAGCCCTCCTGCATCTGGAACACATCCACATTTGTGTAATTAACTAGATCAGGTTTATATGTAAAGAAAGTACTCCCTCCCTATCTGGGTTTTGAAGCTACTGTGGTGCCTCCATATTTGTCAAGAATCATAGCCCCTCAAGGCAGATTATCAGAAACTCACAAACAGAATTTATATAATTCCTGATCACCCTAAATAAGCCAAACCTTCAACTCATATATTGCTATAGGACACCCATCATGTCCCCTGATGATCATATTATATTCTTAAAAGTACTCACAGAATTTTCTATTAACAAGAGTTACATTATTTTGAGAGACTTCAGCTACCAATAGTTAATAAGTCCACTAGATCTAATTCACGCTAATATAGCCACTGCATGCACTATTCCTCTGCTCTCTTCTTCCCCAGTTAAGTCAGACCATAAACTTGTGACATTCACTTTTGAAATCTCCAAAGCCCTGAAACCAGTGTCTATGAATTTAAGAATTTCAAACAGGCAAATTTCATACAGTTTTCCAATGAGGTTTCAAAAGTCACCAGTGTCAGTACAAGCTGCAAAAAACTTTACAAACGGGTTGTATTCTAGTAAATGCATTAAGTTGCCAGTCCTAGACAGAGCAACATTCAATGGGAAAGTCAAAAACAATTTTTATAACAAGAGAGAAGAAACTCTGAAATTATACAGCAGATTTAAAACTCTGCATGATTAGCATAAAAAGTATTAATAGAAATAAAAAAAAACTATTAATACAAATGAAGCGACCCATGAACATATGTTAGCTGCTGAAGGTATGGATAATTCCAAGCCCTTCTTTAGCTACATTAAGAAATTAAGGAATAATACCTAGCAGTCTACAGAAGTTATTGTAAATGGCACCACCTACTCCAGCCCAATAAACATTACCAATATAATGGCTAACACATTCAGTGCACATTTTACCTCTGAAACATGTATCCACACTCAACATATCCCAGAATCCCTTACATCTCCATTTAACACCAACAAACTTGTTCTGAAGGTGTTGTCAAATACCAAAAATACTTCTTCAGTGGAACCTGACAACAAACCTGAATTAAGCAATAACCGACAATGTAGTGAGGTATAGTGAAGATTTACCCATGGTTGGCGTGGTTTAATCATGAGGGCAAAGCCTGAGTGATTAAATAAAGCCAACCATGGGTAAATTTCAGTATACCACAACCACGGAGTTGGTTATTGCTATTATACAATGACATTATTTAAGGAAAATAAATACTTACTTTTCTTAAAATAATGTCTTTGTATAATGTCGCATTACTGTTATTCCACCGGTGGTGGTATACTACTTCCTTGTGTTGATGTACTACGCATGCATATGGGACCTGCGTTCCTATGCATACCCAGTACATCAATGCTTTGAAATGGAAGCAGCATAGAAAAGAAAGTCTCTGTTGCTCCGTTTTTTTTCTTTTTTCTTTCTTTATTAAAAAAAAAGGTTTTGGACACTTTATACCAATGGAAAAAAGGACCATTTTCCGTTGGTATATTGTGGGATTTACAACGGGCAAGCTGGTCAATCAGTGTGCACATTGCGGAATATTAATGGAGGGTCACTGTATAATATTTAATAAGTAATGCTAAACTTGCTCTCACCAATTGTCTCCATAAACTGTTTAACCTAAACTTAGCTACAGAATTGGTTCCCAAATTATGGTGTACAACAGTGGTGATATTCTTTCATAAGGGTGGCCCTACCACAGACCCCAGTAATTATAGACACATAAGCCTGACAAACCTGATCTGCAAAACTGTAGAATATATTATAACTGACCTAAGCACTTATGATATCAAAATCTTGTTAGGCCTGACACATAACAATTTGGCTTAGCCAAAGTAAGATCTTGCCTATTAAATTTAATTAACTTCATTAAGTGGGCCACTTAGGCTGCAGACAATGGCCATGCTGTTTACACAATGTACCTTGATCTTGCCGAGGTAACTGACACTACAAAGGAAGAAAAAGAAGTGCTCTAAAAATAGATCCCTACATGTTAAGATGAATATCAAACTAGCTTAAAGATAGAACACATATTGTTTGTGTGGCAGGTGCTTCATCTCAAAGAACAAAGGCAGCCAGTGAACACCCCAGTGGCCTTGTGTTGAGACCTCTCCTTTCCAGCATTTACTTCTCTGATAAGCAAACTGGGCACTATTATTAAAACCCCATCTGGCACCTATAACCTTCAGAAATAATTTACCCTAGTAAATACCTGGTGTGCCAAAATGGACTTAAATTAAACATGAAAAAGTGTAGTATCATTGCCTTTGGTAAACAACCTCTACCCTCAACATACAGCATAGACAATATCCTAAAAAAATGCAGTCAGGGAACTTGGAACTTGAGTGGACATTTCCCTTCTCTTTGATCATCATATAGCAACTATAGTCAGAAAGTTCTACATAACACAACTGATAGCTAAGTGTGTATCACCCTCTTCTAATCACCACAAATTACACCAGTCACTGAGTACACTGTCCCCTCCTGGATGTACCACAATAGACATACCAACAAACTAGAGAAGCCCCAAAGATTCCCAACCAAGAAGATTATAGGCTTTAAGATCTTGAGCTACCAAGAGAGAGACAGAATCATTATCACTTTACTCAGTGTCTTATAGACTTTTTTAAACATAGTTATTAAAGCATCATGTTTTAAATTGAAATATTAGTTTGCATGCATTTATAGAAAAGGAAACAAACCATAATAAAAAGTTTCCATTGTTATTGTCATGCAGTATACACATCTGTTTTCTCTTTAACACTTTAACAATTTTCATTCAGTCCAACTTTATGAGAGTTGATAAATTCCTGCCTTTGCTTAAACATCTTTTCTCCTCCTGAACATTATTCTACATGTACTGTTCCCACATATTCCATTTATTTCTATGAAATTGCTCCTTCCATTTTCCAGAGATTCCCGCCTCCAATTCTTTTATCTCCTTTACAATATCCAGAACTTGCTTTATATTGGGAATATATTTTGGTTTCCATTTTCTGGTAATTCTTTTTTTGCCAACCAATAATATTAAACATACTATGTGTAGGCAACTCTGATGCTATGTCACAGCTTAAAAGAATCAGTTCCTTACTTACAACCAATTCTACCCCCCATATTTTTTACAAAGTACTGTATAGGTAATTTTTAAAATCTGCCAACTCGTTACACCCCCCCCCCCGAAAAAAAATAATCTCAGTCACCTGTCTCTTCCCCATCATACTGCCAGCATTTGTTAGCTAAATGAGCAAAAATCATTGAAGTCTGCTTGGGATAAAATATAAATATGCAGTGTCTTAAATACTCTTGAGGGATGAGTTGTGCCTCTCCTACTGTACCATTATAGACCCAGTTATACTTGATTTCATATATCTCACAAAGTCTAAGAACTGCACAAATACAAGAATTAGGGACCTAAATCATCAGCAGTAGATACATAGCATACAATGGAGATAGAGAGAGATTTATTATGCAGTGTCTCTCTAATCTGTAGAATAAACTTCCCCTACAGGTTAAGCAGAGTTTCACATTATCATCCTTCAAGCAGAGCTTGGATGATTGGATGGGTACCCACACACCTACCCTGGAACTGACTGGCCTAGCCCTCTTTGAGGAAGGTGGTACAGCTTGAGGGTAGGTATTAGTGAGCTGTTAATGGTTGTGAGACTAAATTGCCTTGTTACCCTTATAAATCCTGTGAAACAGTTAAACATGTTTATTTTACAAGGCCAGAAATCTTGATAGAAGGACGATCATGTTTTTATATTGCTGACATTTTTATGTGTTGGAACTTGGTATGGCACAGGTGGTGTGCTTGGCTTTTGGGTTGTAAGAGTGGAAGAAAAGGGAAAAGGAGGATTTTTGTGACCTCAGAGTTAACTTGTATAGAGACAGTGGGTCTGAGGGAAGAACCTTTACACTGGGGGGATCAGAAGGTTTACCCCCTTGCAAAAAAGCTGTAGCTTTATGTTGTGTAGTAATGTTTGCTGTATCTGGGAATACAATCAGTGCCAGTATTAAATATTTTAATTAAAATGTTTAATGTGTCTACTAATGTGATTGATCACCTTAAATATTATACACACTGATAAAATTTGCAGCTGTTACACCAGAACTCACTGATACCTACAAGTAACTAAAGACATCTTCCATAATCTATTATCTCTAGCTTAGCGTTCATCCCAGCATTGTGAACTTACTCATTGTATGTTTGTGCAGCAGGCTTTATGACTACTGCTGGCACAATGAAGCAGCCCGAAAGCAAATCCTATTAGAAAAAAATTACATTGTGTACCAGAGTCCACTTATAGAAAATGCTATTGTTATATATCACAAAATCTCTGTGTAATTCTAGAATTTTTTTTTTTTTTAGAGTTTTAAATTAAGCAAATACAGTGGGCTATTATCTTTAATGTGATGCTTAAGCTTGTCTGTTTTTTTATTCAACAGATATGAAGCCCTGGTGCCTGGAATGACTGAGCATGCAGCAGAATACAGAGATAAAATATTTATATTTGAAAGTGAAGAAAAGCTTGATAAATTTATGAGGTAATTCAGAAACAACAGAACACGTTGTATTTCATTACTGCTTCTTCCAATTAAAAAATACAAGTATTTGTAGGGTATGGCAATATTTTACTATCCCTATCACTACAGACAGAAAATACCTAGTATGTTGCATTAACCCCGACTATTTCTTAGGTGCCTTACCTTCAACTACTCTTAACTTTTTTCTACCACTCCATTTCAGGAAGGGTCAATTGTATAACTGCTGCTCAATGTGTCTCAAACCTTAATGTAATGTTATGTATATATAACTTTGAAAATAATGTTATGTTTTGTAAAGTGTTTTATAATAAGTTAGTACTATGTGTGCTAAATGCTGGTATTGCTTATGACTGTAATCTGCTTGAAATTAGCATTTACTAAATGTTCAATGTGTATTATTATCTTGGAGATTTTCTCCCTGTGCCTCCACTGAAAATGGACATAAATTCAGTCGGACTATCCCGGTCAACAAATGTAAAACAAAATAAATAAATAAAATAAATAAATGTTACACAATGGTAATGCTAAGGTCCTACCATACATTTAATAATAGTAGAATTACTAGAGTCATGTCCTTTGAAAGGTAGTTCCTTAAATTTGGGTATATTTTAACAGCTCTGCCACAGGGTGACTATAGAGAGGATTTTTGTAACAGCTACACTTTAGTCTGCTGCAGACCAGTATAGAGAGATCAGTGGCTGGCAAGACCCATACAGTGATATGGGGAATAAGGGTTTTACTCTGTCATTCCAAGTCCATCTCTCTTAATATTGACAATGCCAATTCAGTAGTGCTAAATCCTGAATAAAGAAAGCAGTGGCATAATGTAAATCACTGTTGAATGTTTTATACATTATTAAAATTCTGTTCACTGAATACTTCTCATGCTGTCACTAAATATATACATAAAGAAACTTGATGGCATTCAAGTTCGTAGGCCATCTTTTATAGATCTGAACATAAATGACTGTCCAGTCCCTTGGTATTCTCTTCCTAAAAAAAAAAAAGTTGTCCTTATCATTTTAATATTATTTATATTTGGCTGTTTTTAGCACTAGGGAGCAATCCTTCATCTCCAGCTACCTCGAGTCAGATTCAGAACATTAGTATGTACTAAATCTACCACTGCTCTTGGCTAAAATAAAGACATTTGCTCTTGATGCATTGTTTTTTCATATGCAATTTTCATTTGTTAATATGTACTAACTTAATAATCCCCTGTTCTTTACATTTTAAGTCCAAAACTCCAAATCACTACTTATTACTGGGACCTTTCGTATCAGCTCTTCCTGTTTTCAGTAGCTTTGCTTGAAATGAGGAAAGTTCTTTCATGCTTCTTATAAGGATTTTTGGTTTAGTGTATTCGGTAAAGTTTCATTAAATGTCAGTAGTCTGACCATTTCATAATTGAGGGCACAAATATCCAGCATGGCATACCAATAGGAGGTCTTATAAATTATGTCACTATAATGACTCACATCTGTCTCAGAAGAAGATTTTATACAGTGACTGTAAAAATCTCAGTTTTGGTAATAGAACTGTCCAACTTTATGACCCTAGCATAGTTCTTTCAGCTAGGGCCTAAGATATACATTCTGAAAATGTAACTTACAACTCAATAGCCACAGTTATGAATCTGCATTTTATATGAGAAGTATTCACTCCTAACTCTTTTGACAGTCATCAGTAGTTTACTGTTCAGTGCACAACATGGATTAAACATCTAACCATCCCATTAATTTAATAGCTGTTTGGCTTCCGATGTAATTAGCACTGCTTTTGACTAATAAAATATTTCAAAGTATTGTGCACACAGCAAATACAGAAGTCTACTTTGAGACTAAATGGTACAATGACTGGGGGCATCTCATAAAATGGAGTCCTGAGATGATCAGTTACAAAATATAGTCCAGAACAATTGAACATTGACAAAACTATGCCAAACAAACTATGTCAAAGGACAGTCTGAAGCAATTACAAATTAATTGTGTGGATCTTGGGGTGTATCCATATTTATTTGTAGTCAAATAATCTCGCAATAAATCCAACATGATCTTGAGCTTTGACATACTAATGTTAATAGGGGAGATCAGTTATCATATCATTACCTACTGCTGAACCCCTTCTTTGTCTCCCACTGCTTATGACACATACCTCAAGTCCCTAACAGTGTCATCCCAGTAGATTTCAACTACTAATTCATAAACTGAAGAATATACAGCATAAAATACAAATATATGCAACAGTTCCTTAACTTTATTAACACCAACGCCTTTAACCAGTTGGTATCATAATTGTATCGATGAGCTTAAAAATTACAAGAAAAAGGTATGCAAACAACTTGGGTGTATGATCAAAACTTATAAAGCCAGTCATGAGCTGAATATCACCACCCTCCAAAGGTGACCATGAAGCATTCTTTAACTATATTGTTGATTTCAGAAGTAACACTCAACAATGCACAGAGCTGATTTTAAAATGTACCAACTATTTCAACACAGGAGACATAGCCAGTATATTCACTGACAAATGATTTCCAATTTCTAATATAGAAAAAAATCCAAACTCCAAATACCAAAATAAAGTGACAGGAGAATACAATAAGAATAAATGTTTCAAGTAAAAAGACTTCAGGCACTCACAGCTGCGGGCAATAGAATATATCAAAAAGTTCAGTATAAATCCAAAATGGAATCAAATCCAGTGAAGAAAAAATCCAAAGGCACAGTAATGTCAAAGGTTTAATAAATAGTGAGCGCTTTCATGGTACACCTGACCACTTCATCAGACTTTAAAAATACAATACAACAACTTGTTTAAATACTATAACTAGCCAATCACAAACACTTAACAGCACAGTCATTAAGAAATTAAAAGTGTATACACACAAATAATAAAACATTCTAAAACACAGAATTAAATTCATTTAATTTCAGTGTTTAAGTGCACGTGCTTTTAAAAATGGTTTCAGGGAAACTTTACTATTTAAGCCAGGTAATTTGTCCGCTTTAAAGAACATTATACATTTCTGTTCATTGGCTTCTGTAATGTTCTTTAGGTCCCCTCCCCTCATGTTATCATGTATAATTTCCAGAACAAAGAATTTGAAAACATGTTCATTTCCCTTCTCCATAACAGGTTGCGCTAGAGCATTTTCCGACTTATTTTTAATGTCTCTTAAATGTTCCAGTATTCTTTCTTTTAAGCTACAATTCATCTTACCTATATATAGCATATGACATACAGTACAGAAACTAAAATAAATTATGTTTTTTATTGTGCAATCTGCATAGAAGTTAAATTCAATCCTAGCATCCAATTGATGGTGTATAAAGTGACTGCCACTAAAAATGTGTCTACATGCTAGGCAATTTCTGCAGGAATATGTACCCAGTCTGTCTTAATATATCAATTTCTTATCAACATTAGCCTTATAATATAGATGTCTTTTCAAGGATTTGTTGTTTATAAAGGAGAAATTTGGTTGAGGTGTTAAATCATCTCTCAATTCATCTATTGTACCAAACATATTCCAAATTCTTTTTATAATGTTGCAGAATGTGCCTGCATCATTGGAATATGGTAATGTTACTCTCAAAGAATTATTAGTAGTACAATTGTCAATCTCTGATCCCTTATTATTCTCTTCTTATGCTTCTTCATGTTCACCATAATATGATTTACATCTATTTAATCTATGCTCCCATGCATTACTTATGCAGTTATCTATATCTTTTTCTTTATAACCCCTATTAAGAAATTCCTGTTTAAGGTTTAGTAGATCTAGTTTTAGTTGTAAGTCATCATTATGCAGACGCATGATTCTGTGCACTTGTCCCTTAAGCACATTGATTCTGTACACTTGTCCCTTAAGCACATTACGTTTCATATGATTAGGGTACATGCTCTTATTATGTAGTAGATTGCTTTTTCTCATTGATTTTCTGTATAGGCTAGTTCTAATCCCCTGTAGTGCATCTTTGTTTACCTTGACATCCAAAAAGTCAATTTCTTGGTTCGAGTATTTGTAAGTAAATTTAAAAAAAAATGGTGGTCTGGTGTAAATATGTAATAAATTCCTTTAGTCTTTCTTCTGTGTCATTCCATAGCATAAAAATAGAATCTACGAAACATACATACCATTTTATGGAATTTTTTAAATTTTCGTTTCGGAGAACTTCATTAGTTTCCCAATATACCAGAGCAAGGTTGGTGTAGCTATTGGCGCAGGGTGTGCCCATAGCCATGCCAACCTTTTGTAAAAAGAAATCTTTATCAAAGGTAAACACATTGTTTTCCAAGATGATATCTAATAATGCACATATTACCCTAATTTTATTTGAGTTAACACCCTTAAGGGTCAAAAATGTCCCTATATTGTCTATACCCCATGTATTAGGTATGACTGTGAAAAGTGATTCAATGTCTAAAGTCACAAACATGTAATCACCATGTATATCTGACATTTTGAAGTATAAGTTCTGCAAAAACATATTTCTGTCTCTAAGCACAGTGTCACAACCTTCTAGAAAAGGGTGTACGTTTTTTCAACAATTATGGAGAGGGGCTCTGCAGCACAGCCTCTACTAGAAACTATCGGTTGCATTGGTGGTATGGTGGGGTGTTTGTGTATTTTAGGTAAATCATACATAATTGCTACCATTGGGCAATCAACTGTAAAATATTTGAACAAGTATTCTGATATCATGCCTGTAATTAGCAAGTCAAGCACCAAAAAAGAAATGTTATCAGTAATCCCTTTTACAGCACTCTTAGAAATACAAACATATGTATTTTTATCATTTAAAAGAATTTGCATTTGTTGCAAATACAAATCTTTGTCTAATACTATCATTCCCCCAACTTTATCAGCAGGGCTAATTTCAATGCATGACATTTCCTTTAATTCATGTAAGGCTTGAAATTCCATTTGAGAGATGTTATAGTAATTGGTTTTAGTACCTCTACAGAATGCTTCCCTAATCTCATTTTCACACACATCTAAAAAGTTTCTATAGTAGAATGCGGTGGAGGGATATATGTGCTTGGTTTCTTAAAAATATCATAACATTCATTTTTACCTTTAAGCATTGCATCTAGAGTTAGTTTTCTACCAAATAATTTCAGTTCTCTAAGTATATTAACCATTTTTGCTTTCTGGGATGGTATAAAATGTAAACCTTTAGCAAGTAACAACATATGTGCTTCAGACAATATAACTGATGAAATATTTATTACTAGACCTGGTTGTGTCATTTCCAGCTCTTCCCTTTGCCCATTGGGTCATGCACACTGTTCAAACAGTGGATTCTGCCTTTCCTTATTCGACTCCTCAAGCGTTCTCTTATCTGTAATGGGTTTTGTAATAAAAAACAATTTCCTTGCGAAATATTTTGAATAGCATCTCCTCCAGAGTTAGCTTGAGTTGTTTTAGGTCTAACAACCCTATCATTCCCTCTTATTGATAGTAACTTGTTCAGTGTTTATTTTGGTGCTGTCCATAGATTGAGGGCATTGCCTCTGTTCTACAGAGTGTTCTCCTGCTTCTCTTCTGATTGCACATTTGTTATTTCTGGTATAGCGTTCGGAGACGGAATTTCTAGGACTGGTGTTACAGCTAAAGAATCAGCTATTTGCCTTATCATGGATTCCACAGAATTAGCATTAACATTATGAACATCATTCTGTTCCCTTGGCCATGAAAAAATGGTGCCTTTTTGAAAATCACACAGGTCTCTGTGTAATTTACAAACCTTGGTTGCCTGGAGCCATTTTTCATACATAGTAATGCTGTCATAAAGTGAATCCATTTTATCACAGATAATATCTGCTGGAAAATGGTCATAGATTTCACTTTGTAGTGACACTATTTAATTTAGTAACTCTTCTTCTAAAGGCTTAAAGAAGTCAATTTGCAGATGCATATACTGGGTGCTTAAGTTTAAATTCAGCATCTGCGACTGCTTCAGTAATTCCGGATATGCTTGACCGTAGCTGGGCATGGTGTGAGCCCTGAGTCTTCTTTGAACTATTTGGTGTTTCAAAGAGACTTCAAAGTGGAAGCGTTGCCACTGCATACGCTTAAATTTGTACATCTTGTCTTCTAATGTTCTATATTTATCTTGGAATTTCAAGTATAGATTCTTATCATTTGACTCAGGCATAGCTTCCTGAATACTTTGGATTACTTGTTGAATAAATTACTATTTCATTAATAGTTCTCGGCTGTCCGGTGCTTCAGTTTTCCTCTCACAGTGTGTTTTTTTGGTTATAACTTCCTAAATAATATTACTATGTAAAAGAGGATTGACCATGACTTCAAGACTCTTATTTAAATGCTGATTCTTATTTGGTAGCACTCCAACTCCATTCATTGGGTTGTATGGGAGTTCTACATGTATTTGACTTAAAAGCCCTTTGTGCCTACTGTCACTTCTCTGTATAATTCCTTTACCACTCAGCTCTTGCCTTTCCCAGAAATTACCTCTGAGAAATCCTAAATGCCCTCTCAAAAAGCTCTGTGGGTCCTGAAAATATACCAGTCTATGGATCAAGACTGGGTACAACCTCACACATTCCCTTGTAAATCTATTCAGTTTTAGCCTGTCCATTGAATAGATGCTCAAGGATTGAATAATGGCTGTAGAGGTACCATATATAAAAGCAGCCCTGGCACTGATCCAAGGAATTATATACCAATTAATCCCACCACCATTGTTTGTAAAGTAATAGAATGTATCTTCTTGGAACTTATAACTAAAGATACGGGTTAGGGTGATCATATGGTTTTAGGCTTGGCTGACTGGGACTGGGACTGGGACTGGGACTTCCCTGTTCCCGTTTGAAAGTCAAACTTAGCATGTGGACAAAGTTAGTTCCACTGTTAGCATTCTACCTCTGGTTAGAGACACAAGGGGTTTGCTCACCTCTGGCCAGCTTGATAGATCAAGTACTAGATAACAAGTAGTTTACAGTCCTATAAACTGAACCAATCTAATGTTGTGAAATGTAGGTTCTGTCTGCTAAGTTTGTTGGATTTCTTTGAGAATGTAACTAAAATACTGGATAATGGGCTTGACAGCACATACTGCATACATAGACATAACTAAGGCATCAGATACTGTCCTATATTCTGGTATTACTGTAAGATCACCCACTTAAAGATTATCCCCTTCATAATGTGCTGTATAGCTAACTGGTCCACAAACTGAATTTATATAGTCAGAGTAGGTAACAAGCTCCTGTTCAAATGTCTGGTCACTGGTAGCGCCACACAGAGATTTATAGTGGATCCTCCTCTCTTTGGTATTTACTTTGCTGATGTCCAAGTAGACTTCAAGGTCACTGGCTTACAAAGTTTGAAGATGACTGCAAACCTGGTGCAGTCTTTAATTCTTCAGCAGATACTCATAACTTACAGGAGGGACTAGCTCACACTACTTCCTGTTTTCCAGACCATGGACTAAAGCTAAACACAAAAAATTGCAGTATTATACTCGTTGAGAAGTATGAATACCGATGCACCTACTGCATAGAGGACGCCCCTCCTCAGAGTTGACAACATCATTAGAAATTCTGTCATATTTATGGATAATAAATGTTCTTCTGACCATCACATAACTATTTTAGGAAATCCTTCTGCTTAACTCAACTAATAACTAAACGTATATCGTCCATATCCAAATAAGACGTTGCCCCATCTTCTTTTCCCTATTTTGACCATAATAGAATATAATGCCTCTTTTGGCAACTACCTCTTCAGACATATTATACAACTTGAAAAACCTCAAAGATTTTTGATCACAGCAATCTCAGGTATAAGCTCCTTAAGCTGTACAGAGTATCTAAAAACTATCTCTGTACTCTGTGTCATACAAACTCTTACCTAGGGACTTCTGTTTAGATTCTAAGGCAACAAAGGGTTTAACCCTATTAGACTTCTTATATATTCAAGGATCTGGCAATACCAGTAATATCTGATCTAAGGATGTAAAACTACCTCAGTATATTAACAGAACCTATGGGTGGAATTAATATCTTTCCCAAAGGATCCCATATGTATGAAATAAGCTCCCACATGATGTCAAACAAGGCAGTTTGATATTACAGTATCTTTTGCTATGTTACATATCTCTCTGCTATATACAAGCCTGTGTCTATTTCTAATGCAAGCTATGTGCATAGCTCTGTTTGTAAATTATGTTTATGTAAACTGTTGTAAAGCTTTTTCTCATGTTTGTGCTCTTACCTATATTTTATATTCCTTCTGCTATGATGTAGCTGTATTTTATGTATATGTCAAAACTGGTGTTAAATATGAAAGTTTAGTCCCTGGGCCTCCACTGAAAAAGAATTTTATCCCAGTCAGAATTTCCCCATTATCATGGATGGCTGGATGGCTGGATGGATGGATGGATGGACAGACAGACAGACAGACAAATAGATAAACTATGTTTAAAGCCAACCTTTATGAGTAGATGGGAATCCATAAATTCTCTATGGGGCTTTTTGCACAAGAACTTACAGATGGGGGGAAGTAGGTAGTGGGAGCTGTAGTGGTTGGGTTCCTGCAGGTCTGCTGGACCAATTATTTGGTATAAATCTGTGAACCTAATGTACTTTGGAGAAGTATAATGGAAGACTAATGGACAGATCATTAAAACATAATTAATCAATCTATTTTGCCATTGGCTAAATGCCTCCCAAAAGTCTGATATATGTATTTACACATACATATACGCAAATATTGTATGAGTGCATATGACAATGATCGTCAAGCTTCCATCAACTAATGCTCTTTCCACTGTCTCTGAAACACAATCATACAAGGATACCAGAAGAGGAAGGTTAGAGCTGGGGATCATGTCTGTCACACAAACCAGGATTTCCAGATGCTCCTAATACTTATCCCTATGGAGTGGAAAGCACTGGACTAGTACAGATGCATGCTTCCCAAAGATCCTTAGCTGGAGTGCAGTGTGCTTACTTCTTGGTGGGCTCACACTCCCCTGAGTCCCTTCTTTTAAAGCTCTACTTCTGGGCCTTTCTCTAGACGGCGGTTCTGTAAATAGACTCCACTAACATCCTTCTCCCAGTACTGAAAAGTTAGTATTAGCCACTCACTCCCAACCCTCCTTCCTTCCCCAGCCAGCTTCCCCACCATCAGGGCTCTTTTATATATGGTGTATGTAACTTTAAATGCTAATGATTATACTTCATAAAGGCTGGTCATGCACCCACAGTGCCCTTGCTTTGTCTGTTTATCATGCAGACATTACATTGTGTCAGAAGTAAAAAAAGTATGTTTGCAAAGTGAAGGAATGCATTTGTTTTTAACAGTTTATATATTTGAAAGTATAAGAAGTATATTTCAAAGTGAAAAATACTTCAGCTGCAACCACCAGGAATTCCATCACTTCAAAGAAACTTAATTGAAAACTGAAAGTTTGGAATCTGAGTTGTTCTTTCCTGTATATGGAATATCTAAGAAGCCTAATAATGCACAGGGTTTCACAGTTTTACAGGTTAATGGAGAAAAAGCCAAAGGTATTTAGCTGTTTTTACTTTCCTCAGAGGGGGAGAAAGAAAAAATAGCAAGTGGATGCTTTGGAATTATAGGTCATATAAAAAAGAACTGTTGTGTAGTCACCATTTGTTCCATACAAATGAACAAGGTCCTAAAGAGACTATAGATGCTTAGGTCACTGAGGTGAGCAAATGAGCCAAAGACTGAATCTGGCAAGTTGAATAATGCATTATTAAGAGACAGAATCATCCGTAGTATAAGAAATTATCAAAGGGCATGCCATTAACACACCTAACCATATCAAAAGCTGTAAATGTGTGCAGAATTACAGGTACACAGTTAAAAGTATCAACTGAGAAAATGGGTATGTGTAAGATAAAATGTGACTCGGCTAAAATGTAAAAATGAGCAATAAATTGAATTGCGATGCTGCAGAAATTGATTGTAAGACCAGAGCCATGTGAGAGTGTGCTGTAACAGTAATGCAGACTAGAGAAAATAGTGTGCAAACAAGTTTCAAACCTCGTGTACTGGTGATGGATATAAGCATGAGAGGAATCTCTCTTACTTTTAATACATTTTGCAGAATATGTGTTCTCCACCCATTTACAAACAAGATCAGCAAATGGGACCAAGCCTGTAGGGACTGGAAGATCAATTCTTCTGACGAAAAGAAGTTAAGCAGGTCTAAGAACCTACAGAAAAATACTAGAAACAGCACTAAGACAGCCAAAGCTACCTACTACTAAACATTAGCTATCATAAGAACATTTGGAACACCATAAAAAACACAGACAGTAACACATTATTTCTCAAACTAACAAACAGAAAGACAATGCCACAAAGCATGCTACAAGACATACAAGTCAATATCTGTGATTCCCCTCTAGCCTCCTGACTACCTAATTCAAATTAGAATCCCACCAACCACCATTAAAGCCCTACAGTCCACTTTAGACTATCTCTCTTTCTACTTATTAACCATAACTAGGAAACAGGTCAGAGACTCACTTAACAAAATTACACACTGCTAATCCTGTACCAGTTATACCTCTAACATTAACAATTTAAAAATGGTTGCAAATTGCTTTCATTCCCAGTAGCATGCATCTTCTGTTTCACCCTCACAACAAGCTAGTATTTGAACCCTTTAAAGATACTATAATAATTCCTCAGGTGAAAACAACTCACCCAAAATCTGCTGACAATTTCTAACCAATAGGAAACCTTGACCACATAGCCAAACTACTTGAGGCCCTTATTTACAACCAGACATATGTTCATAGGTTGGTACTAGGCTATCAGCCCTAGGGCCTATACAAGCCTAGCCATAACAATTCCCTGGCTATTTCTTCCCACACTATTTACTTCCCTGGACCCCTGTCTAGCAGGGTGACTGACATGATCCCTGGGGTGAATTTCCTTTCTTCCATCCAAACGTCAAGGTTCCTTTTGAAGAGGGCCAAAGAGGCACTCTGCTTGACATGTATGGGCAATCTATTCCAGAGTCTGGGGAGTCTCTGGGTCAGGAACCTATCCCTCCAGCATGTTTTGTTTATTGTGATGACAAGGTTTAGATCCCTGGAGCGTGTGGCTCTGAGGGTTTGGGATTTCTTTAAGTGTAGCATGTCCAACAGCTCTGGGTTTGACATGGCCTTGTATGTTAAGCAGAGATCGCCTCTGAGTAGACGATATGCGACAGAGTATAGCTGGAGTTTTTTAAGGCGGTCAGCATAGAGCATCTGCTTTTGGCCTGTGATTCTTTTAGTGAGGTATTTCTGCGGCCTTTCCAGTTGTTGCAGATGTCTTGAGAGGTACATACCAAACGGGGTGCTGTATTCTATAATGGGTCTAATGAGGGATGAGTATAGTGGGACAATGACCTCGTTTTTTCTGGATGAAAAGCCCTTAGTGATGAGGTGTGCCACATAGAAGGATTTCCTGACTGTTGTGGCGATGTGGTTATCGAAGGTGAGACCACTGTCCACCTGTGTCCCTAAGTCTCTTATCACACTTTTGGTGTTTAGTGTACTGCCACCTATATGGTAATTCACAGATACATGTTTTTCCCAAAGGGGATAACTATACATTTCTTGCCATTGAGCTTGAGCCCATGGCCCTGGCACCAAGCATCTGTTTGTGTAAGGCCTTTTTGTAGAGTATCCACATCATTTGGGGATTCAATAATGGCTCCCAGTTTGCAGTCATCTGCAAACTTTGTTAGCCAGAGTCCCTTAGTGTTGGCCTGTACTTCAGAGAAGTAGATGCCAAACAAGAGCAGTCCCAGGACTGAACCCTGAGGTACTCCACTTGTCACTTGTCTGGAGCTGGATTTGGAGTTGGCTACTTTCACAGTGTGGGTTCTATCAGTAAGCCAGTTAGCAACCCATTGGGTGATGTAGGGATTAATGCCCAGCTTAGTAAGTTTATCTATGATTCCAGAGTGGGGGATGGTGTCAAAGGCCTTGGCAAGGTCTAGATAGGCTGTGTGGACCACCTTACCCTTGTCCATGGCTCTGGAGACTGATTTGAAGAAGTCAATCAGATTCAGGAGACAAGATCGGACCTTCACAAACCCAAACTGGGTGGGGTCCAGTGTTTGAAGGTTGCCAATGTCTTTGTTTATAAGTTCCATGATAATATGCTCCATGGCCTTGCAGATAAGGCTTGTCAGACTGATGGGATGGTAGTTTCCAGGATCCAAGGTGGATCCCCCCTTGTGGAGTGGGATAACTGTAGCTCTGCGCCACTCAGTGGGAATGAAACCTGAGGTGAGGCTGTGATTAAACATGACACTTAGGTGAGGTGCCAGTTCATGTTGTAGTTCATGTAGTACACAGCCCGGGATGTCATCTGGTCCCATGGATGCTGTATTCTTAGCTTTGGAGAGTGCGTTTTTTACCTGTGTGGCCGTTATTACCGGAATTTGGCAATCTTCCAGTATTGAGATGGGCTATTTAGGGGGTGAGAGGGGGGTGAAGTTGGCACTGAATCGATCTGCCAGGATATTGGCAATATCCTTGAGATCAGTATATTTAATGCCATTCTGTTTTAGCTCAGAGCAGATCTGAGCATTGCCATTTAGATTCTTGACATAGTTATAGAATGCCTTGTGGTTGTCTTTGGAATCTTTGGCAATTTTATTTTTGTAACTAGCTTTGGAGGATTTTATGAGGGATCTCAGTTTCTTACTGAGGCTGGTAAGGGAGTTTTTGCATCTTGGGATTTTCCTCTTTTCTGCAACAGTTTCTTCCTTTTGTTGTAAAGTTTGTTTATGGCAGGGGACCACCAGATCGGCTTCCTTTTTTTGGATGAGAGCATCTTGGTTCTATTTGGGATGGCACGATTCACGCATGAGTGAATGTGCTCATACAGTGCCTTAGTGTAGGATTCAGCAGTTGAACTTTCAGTTCCCGTCTGCATGGGTGTCATGAAGTTTGTCACTTTTGACTTGAGTAGCATGAAGTTGGCTTTGGAGAAGTTTTTTATGGAGGTTTCCTTACAGGGGGGTGGGGGTTGATGTGGATGTTAAGGGTGATTAGCTTATGGTCAGACCTGACTAACGAGGGGGTGACCATAGGTGTGGAGCATCGATTTCCCATGTTGCTAATGACCAGGTCTAGGATAATGGAGCCTCTGGTGGGACTATGGATTAGTTGATCCAGGGCATTGGAATTTATGAATTCCAAGAACCGTTGGGCAAAAGTGTTGGTACATGAGTAGTTTTCCCAGTTAATGGCAGGGTAGTTAAAATCATTCAGTATTAGGGTGTTTGGTTCTATCTTAATATTTTCCAGTATGTTTAGAAAGGTTTAGTGAAAATCTTGGGGTATGGTGGGGGATCTGTAGCAAGCTACAATTTGGATTGCAGTCTTACCTAGTGTTAGTTGCATCTGGAGAATTTCAGACGCATTGTGTTGGGCAACTAGCCTGGTAGTGTGAATATCCTTGGTGAATATTGACACTCCTCCACCTTTAGTGTTTCGGTCCTGGTTTGGTGGCTGAAAAGTGTGGTAAGAGATGTAGCCTGGTATTGCAAGGGTGCTCTCTGGAGTCTTGAACCAGGTCTCAGTTACTGCACAAATATCGATGTTCTCCATTTTTAGGAGTGCCTCGAGATAGTGCATTTTGAGGTTTAGACTTCTAGCATTGAGTAGCATTACCTTCAGATTTTGCATGCTTGTACCTGTTACGGTGGTGGTTTTGTCCTTTGAACTTTGCCTAAAAAAAGCACTATAGGGGTGGCAAGAGCCTTAGCCAGTAACCTGAATACCAGGGGCAACAGGTGCAGACCATCTCTGGCAAAGCATCGTGGTCTGTCAGTCATGTCGTCCCAGGCAGACAGATACTGGATCCCCTTTGAATGACACCAGAAGCTTAGCCAATTGTTGAAGTCAATTATTTTGTCCTTATATTGTGGTATCATTCTAGGTGAAGGCAGGATGCTACTCAGGGCTAGGGTCATAACTGCCTGGGCCACATGATCCGAGAGCTCTTCCATATCTCTTTTCATGTAGTCCAGGGAGGTAAGTCTCAAGTCATTCACTCCAATATGGACAATGACAGAGTCATATTTGTACTTGTTGTGGAGTGACTTGAGTGCATGCGTTAATTCACTGCCTTACTAAATAAAGCATTCCGTCTGACAGACAATGTGGTTTCATACCAAAATATAGTACCACAATATCTGTTTTATTACTCATTTACCAAATCTGTACCAATATGAAAAACAGAAAGTTTATATGTGCTATATTTAAAGATCTTAAAAGTTTCTTTGAGCATGTTAACCATGACATCCTTCTAGGAAAACTCAAAATATGTTGATTTTCCATTGAGGTCTGTCTCTGGTTTGCTACTCTCCTCATACCTTTCAATCTCTTAGTACAAGAAATCTGGACAAAGCCCCACAACATGGGGGGACAAAGAACCAAAAATAGAGACATGTTGTAAACATTGCTCTTATAAACTTAGAAAATTGCTAGAATAACAGGAATTGTTTTAACATACATTTTCAAATTATTCTAAGTCTGAAACTCAAATTTATGTCATTATTTAGTGACTCGAACCCTCAGATCATCCCAGTGATTTGCCAGAAAACCACAAGTTTTATGAGGAACAGACCAAAAATATACTCCAAAAATCTGGACATTCTGCAAGAATCTGGACAGTTGAGAGGTATGACTCCTCCATAGCAGACAGTTTTTCTTTAGTATTAGCCAAACCCATTAACTATTAGGAACCATCACTTCAGGGCTCCCACAAGGTTCATTACTTACACTCCTCCAGTTCTCCATGACCTGTCTTGAAATCTTTATCAGTTAAACTTCCTATTATCTACTGATGACATAGTCATTACTAATGCAGCCAGCACTGTCACTGAGCTTCAGAATGCTGAGCAGACTTTGAAAGTCTCTGGAACTGGTCACTTGCTAACAAGTAAAACATCAAAGCAATACCATCATGCTATTTGGCACAAGTAAAAGACTTGCAAACATTCCTGCACTGCACATAATTAACCTATTTCTCAGCAGTCATATTACAGAAATACTTAGAGATAGCACTTGGCACAACTCTCTCTCTTACCTCACATGGATGGTCAAGTCAACAAAGTCCTCACACAGCTCAGAGTACCATTCAAAATAACACATCATCTCACATTAGATAAGAGTTGACCTACTGCCTAACAGTACTGCAACTGTGACTGCATTGTGGCTTTCTTATTGTAGCTACCCATTCCAATCACAATATAGACAAACTGCAAAGACCAAAATAAAATTCTCATATTTGTTCATCACAGCATTTACAATGAGCATCCCTGCTTCACTATCTCAGTATCCAAAAAACTTTCCCAAAAGGAAGAACAGAAGTATAGAGTAAAAGTTATAGATATAGAAAACCATAGAAAAAAAACAGGCAGATAAATGGTAAGTGGACTATTCAAGAGACAATCATGATTCTAAAGATTGAAATTTTACATTTATTAAATATGTATATGAATGTGTACAAAGTATTATTTTGTAGTGAAAAAGCCCATGGTATTCTTACTGTAGAGTTAAGGCTCAGTTAAAATCATCATTATAAAATAATACACGCTACTTTGTATAATGAATATAAAATACTTTATATTTCCCAGTTAAATAAATTGCCTGTCATAAGTTCATAATATTTATCAGTCAGGTACTTATCACTTATCAAACAAAAAGAGAGAAGACTGGTCATAAATGTACAAGCTCAGAAAAGTATAGTTTCATAAATTATGAAGACAGATTTGTGACCTATTTGTCTTTGAGAAGTTTAATTCCTGTTACATCTTTTTACAAGTTTTCTATATCTTATGTATATATCATGGCTATTTTTGAAGAATATAATCAATGAAGTCAACTTGTTTTTTAACTTGAAGCTTGCTACAACAGTACATAAGACATATACTGGGATTCATATAAATCCATGGTGGCCACATACACTCCCTACCACAAGTAGGTCCAATGTACATGAGCATAGAAAAAGCAATTCAGAGACAGTTTTAACCACAATGAGGAAGATCTCATTATCTGTTAATTGCATGTCTCTGAATACTCCATAATTATCTCCAGCACTAAAAAGCACTTTTCAGCAGAAATTACAATTTGCAGCCCAGTTATCGTGTTGGCACTGCCTCCCCCATTTACTCTCCCAAGCACACACATATGCAGACATTCAGATACACACATGCTCACGCGCGCACACACACACACACACACACACACACACACACACACACACACACACACACACACACACACACACACACACACTCATATACACACACACTCATACGTTCAACATCACCCCCAAAATGAACACACTCACCTATTCACAAATGAACGCACACACCCCTAATATCGCAATCCCCTAACTAAACTCCCTAATGTGGCCACCCAGACAGAAACACATGCATACATACACACATGCACATACACACACACACACACACACACACACACACACACACACACACACACACACACACACACACACACAGATGTCATACTTCTCAAATGTCCATATTTTTTACAGAATGTTTGCCTCATATTTTTAATATGTTCTTCGTAATATTTGGGTTTTCTGGAAAATCATTGTGTTTACAAGCCAATAATAAATGATATGTCAGTCTCACACTTCATATCCTTCAGAAAATGAATGATAATGATAAACCTGTTATTCTATAAATGTTCTAAGTTTATAAGAGCAATATTTAAAATCTGTCGTTAATTTGGGGCCTTTGTCTTTCCATTATTTTTGGCTTTGTCTAAATGTCTTGTGCTAGGAGGTGAAGAGGTATGATGCGCCCACACATACATACACACACACACACACACACACACACACACACACACACACACACACACACACACACACACACACACTGAAACTACTATTCCACTGAACTGAGCTAAACTTAACTCCAACATTATCTGTCCCCCTGACTTGAATAGGTGATTGCCTTATTTTAGCTGTGTTAATTACAATGGCCAGCCATGCTAGTTTACACTGATGAGTGATTCTCTGAATCAATCGTCAGCATAAATCACTTACCCTTGGCATTTCTGTGGCTGAGCACATGGCTGATGAGCATTACTATCTCCCCCAGACTGCCTCATTATTCTGCAGCATAGCCAATGGGAGCACCCTCTGTGGTGATTTTTGTGCTCATGGAAAATCACTGCAGTAGGGCTGTCTCTGAATCAAGTGTTACTGAGAGGACTAGCTGTTCATAGTACGGCTTACCACTCATGGTAACCCTTTCTAAATTCCAGGGATGGTGTTGCATACATATTCTGCTTTTTTATTCTTTTGTCAGTGCTTATTGTCAACAGTGGATTTCCTGATCTGGCACTAGCAGTAGTATATTCTAAGCATGTATTTTAATGCTTCGCTGTATTGAGGCATTCTGCTCCAGTTTGTACTATTTTGTATTTAAAATGCCTAAGGGTAGACATTATAATAATTTTATATAAATGATTAAAAATAAATGTGGAACTGAGTCAGACATTGCCTTAAAGATCAGGCAGAGGTCACCTCTGAGATGCCTACATTTTCAACAGTGTAATTACAGCTCATTATTTTTCAGAATAGTTTCGATTTTTCATCTTCTTAGGAATCACTATACTTTTTCATGTTGGTTTAGGGAGTTTGTTTGGCGGCAAAAGAGCAATTAGTATTGTTTTCAGTAAAGGAATTAATAAAGGGTAGGAAAAATCATTTCCCTAGACTTGACTACATGTAACTTTTAGCATCAAACAGGCTGTTGAATGCATCTTTCTGACTGTAGCGGACACATACTTGTTAAAATTTAGTATTTCATACTCTGAAGTTCTAAGGTTTCAATTATGCTGTACGTGTTCATGATTTGATCATTTAATTCATTATGAAAATGTATATCCTTTTTACCATGTGTCCAGATTATGTATTTGTTATAACTTTAACTGTTTTCTCTAACACATCTTAAACTTATTATAATGTATAGTCAGTTGCATATTTTGTTATCCATAGTATCCATAGCTTCTTTCCCATTTTTATATCAATATGGAAAAGCCTACAGAGAAGGCACATACAGAGCTATATGAAACATCAATAGTAATGCCAGCACAGAATGACAAATGACTCCCCGCTTTTTGCATTTTGTTGCTTAGTGATTGATTTTTATCTGTTTAATTATATACCTGTTGGTGTTTGGTACTTCTAATTTGTCAGTATTTTTTATGAGGAATAGCACTGAAGGATTTAGTAAGAGCCACATAAGTAGTTTATACAGTAAGTCCTTTTTTTTCAAAAGGTATGTTCTCCCCTTGGTTAAGCCTCACTGTTCCAGATCTAGGAGATGTAAACTACATATATTGTTTAATAGGTTCCATTACAGCACTAACTGACATTTGACATAGAATCGAGGTAAAGCAAATTAAAATCTGTTGCATAACAGTAGAAAAGTGTGCAAGATTTAGACTCCAGACAGAAATGATGAAGTTGGATGTACTAATATATTTTGCTGTAGGACCAGTGATTAGTGAGAGAATACTACCTTACTCTGGTGTTAGCATAACTCCAGAGTCTTATGTTCTACTCCCTGTGTGTACATCGTTATGTGCATATGTGTGTGTGTGTGTGTGTGTGTGTGTGTGTGTGTGTGTGTGTGTGTGTGTGTGTGTGTGTGTGTTTAAATATATCTATATCTTTCTATGTATGTTTAGGAATATTTAAATTAATCTAAATGTGAGAATATTGACACACGTCTACATATAAAAGTCAGGTTTGTAAAAGATCAACTGTCAAAATGTCATGTGTGATAGGTCATACAGCTGGTAGTAAGATGTGCTGCTACTAAATAGCAGTAAAGGAGAAATGGTCAGGTTCAAGTACTGTTGTGATGTTTGCTGGTGTGATATCTAAATGTGCACCTTTAATGATTTCCTTGATTAAATATACCTTGGTTGTAAATCATAGACGTTTTGATAATGATTCCCATATTGTGGTATGTTACTCACTTTTTATGAGTTAGTATGATTGTGGAGTTAGTATATATAAGTAGGGGGCTTGCCCTCCTGCAAAACTACAGAAAGTAAGTTTTTTTAAGTTTTTTCACTTAAAAATGTACATTGCTGGGAATATTGTCTGTCAATATTAAACAGTAGCAATTTGGTGCAGCAGTGTCAATGTTTTCCTGTTGAGTTTATGTATGTCATCTTTTTTATTGTTAGGTAGGGTATTCATATATATGTATATATATATATAGAGAGAGAGAGAGAGAGAGATGTATAAATTAACACATATATAAAGTAGATGTAGTAACACCATGTTGGTATATTCTACTTCTTAGACACACACACACACACACACACACACACACACACACACACACACACACACACACACACACACACACAAGGTTATTTGCCATAGGTGTGACTTTGTGCACGTATGTGCTATGGAAGAACAATGGCAGAAGGGGTAGCCACCAGGTGGTGTGAACCTTGGCTCTAGATGACCTTTACTGTTGAAGTGATATCTCAATCCCATGTGCAAAAATGGGAAAAAGGGGTTATGGATGGATGGATGGATTTATGACTGGCTGGCTGACTGACTGCCTGTCTCCTGGCAGTCAGTAAGGGGCAGCCTATTCCTTAATCTTAGAAGTTATTATTTGTTTTTAGTATTATATTTAACAATCTAAGATTAGTTTCCTAGCAATGTCCACCAGGCACAGACATTCAGGTATAACTGAATCTATAAATCAGGTAGAGGTCACCTGTGAGTAACCTGAAAGAAGCATAATGCAGTGACAGTTTCTGAAACCTTTTGTAATAGTTCAAGTTTTTCCCTGCTAATATATTGTCTTAAATCAAAAATCAGCAAGCCAGAATTATAGAGGTATATTTTACAGTTATTAGTGCTATGTAGGTTGGGAATGAGGAGACCTTTTCATGGTGGATTGCAAAGAGAAATAAAACTATAGATGATAAAATTTGAAGTTTTAAGTCTGCAGTACTTTGAGTACTTTGAGGGTTGATGAATGAAGAGAAAGAGAAGGAGAGAAGGTTGGATGATGTGGGGATAGTGAATCATGAAGTACAATGGATTAGCAAGGAGGAAGTAAGGATAGCTATGAAGAGAATGAAGAATGGAAAGGATGTTGGTCCAGATGACATACCTTTGCAAGCATGGAGGTGTTTAGGTGAAATGGCAGTGGAGTTTTTTAACTAGATTGTTTAATGAAATCTTGGAAAGTGAGAGGATGCCTGAGGAATGGAGAAAAAGTGTTTTGGTACCGATTTTTAAGAATAAGGGTGATGTGCAGAGCTGTAGTAAACTACAGAGGGATTAAACTGATCAGTCACAGCATGAAGTTATGGGAAAGAGTAGTGGAAGCTAGGTTGAGAAGGGAGGTGATGATTAGTGATCAGCAATATGGTTTCATGCCAGGAAAGAGCACTACAGATGCGATGTTTGCTCTGAGAGTGTTGATGGAGAAGTACAGAGAAGGTCAGAATGAGTTGCATTGTGTCTTTCTGGATTTAGAGAAAGCACATGACAGGGTGCCTAGACAGGAGTTGTGGTACTGTATGAGGAAGTTGGGAGTGTCAGAGAAGTATGTAAGAGTGATGCAGGATATGTACGAGGGTAGTGTGACAGCGATGAGGTCTGCAGTGGGAGTGATGGATGCGTTTAAGGTGGAGGTGGGATTACATCAAGGATCAGCTCTTAGCCCTTTCTTATTTGCAATGGTGATGGACAGGTTGACAGACGAAATCAAACAGGAGTCCCCGTTGTCTATTATGTTTGCAGATGACATTGTGATCTATAGTGAGAGTAGGGAACAGGTGGAGGAGACCCTGGAGAGGTGGAGATATGCTCTAGAGAGAAGAGGAATGAAGGTCAGCAGGACTAAGATAGAATATATGTGTGTGAATGAGAGGGAGGATAGAGGAATTGTGAGGATTCAGGGAGTAGAGGTGGCGAAGGTGGATGAGTTTAAATACTTGGGATCAACAGTTCAGAGTAATGGTGAGTGTGGAAGAGAGGTGAAAAAGAGAGTACAGGCAGGATGGAGTGGGTGGAGAAGAGTGTCAGGAGTGTGACAGACGAGTACCAGTAAGAGTGAAAGGGAAGGTCTACAAGAAGGTAGTGAGACCAGCTATGTTATATGGGTTGGAGACGGTGGCATTGACAAAAAGGCAGGAGTCAGAGCTTGATGTGGCAGAGTTGAAGGTGTTAAGATTTGCACTGGGTGTGACAAGGATGGACAGGATTAGGAATAAGTATATTAGAGGGTCAGCCCAGGTTGGAAGGTTTGGAGACAAAGCCAGAGAGGCAAGATTACATTGGTTTGGGCATGTGCTGAAGAGGGATGCAGAGTATATTGGGGAAAAAGATGCTAAGGATTAAGCTGCCAGGTAACAGGAAAAGAGGAAGGCCTAAGATAAGGTTTATGGATGTGGTGAGAGAAGACATGCAGGTGGTTGGTGTGACAGAGCAAGATGCAGAGGACAGGAAGAAATGGAAACAGTTGATCCGCTTTGGCGACCCCTAATGGGAGCAGCCGAAAGAAGAAGAAGAAGTCTGCAGTGAATTTTTTGTGAGATACAAACGATGCTGACTTGACTCATGTAATCCACTATTAACTGTAAAAACTTATAAATTTTCCCCTCTTCACTTATTTGTAAAGAGTAATTAAATGTTTAATTTTAGTATGTACAGAATTGAAATCTTGAAGTGCTTTACTCCAAGCCATGCTTATTTTGTTAAAGCTATGTTGACAAAAATTTTATTGTGTTGCCTGAGATAGCAGCACATCTTTTCTAATACACATTTCCACTTCTGGCATGGGTGTAATTAAAATATTCATAAAACTTTGAGTGTGACCCACATATTCTATAAAATTCCCCTTACCTTCGCATTTGAAATGCCAAGACTGATACAAATTTCTTACAAAATATTAAGTATACTTTTATTAGTACTGCATTCTAAGTCTTAGATTCATTTATTAGATCAGAAGGATGTTCACACCTTTTATAGTTAATTGTACATCTAATACAATACATAATTTTATCATTCTTTGCATTTTGTAGGAAACCAGCAAAATACTGGAATCAAAAGCTTCCACACAAAGTACCTCCTAAGAAGGAACCAGTGCTTCTTACCTCACTTCCAATGCTTGGATACCTAGAACAGGCAAGTCTTCTTTCTAAAGATTTGTAGACTGTAAACATACCATCTCTAAGCAAGTAGCTAATGACAACAAAAGTATAATTGTAGAAATAAGTAAAACAGAGAATGAATAAGTATTAAATCAAAATCCATCCCTGCCTAATACATACTGAATCATGGTTATTTTCTCTGTTCTAACTGAAATGGTTACATTGAAGTGATATGTCATTTAAACTTGTCATTTCTGCAAAGCTAGGCTTCCTTTTACAAGAGCAAGGTGTATTTCTTGTGATCTTCCTCAATGGTCACTATAAGAGTAAGTCTTTACTTTTGAGTTATATTCCACCATCGGCCTTCAGTTCAGAATTTTCATTAGCAGAGCTGTATTCCTTATGAAGGCAAAAGCTGGTCCCATGCAAACATTCCATTGAAGCCTTGAAAATGCATGAAAGGGTATTATAAACATTGTCAGAAACCTTCTTTAGCTCTTCCTGCTGCTTAAAGTGCTTTACATTCCGCACCAGTATCACAGTAACTGGAGCTGGATAGTGGTGCATGATTATTTTCTGCTTATTGTTTTTCTTCAGAGGTCTTCAGTCTTTCAGTAAATATAAATTTCTAATTGTGGTAGGTTATTGCCATTCTAGTCAACCATTTTTTCATATTTTTGACGTGTTTTAATACTTTATTTTCTTTTTCTTAAAGACATAAATCAGGAAGATACAAAACAAGCAAGATAAAAAGGATAAAGTTTTTAAACCAGGTATTGGTGAATCATCAAAGGAGGTTGTCAAACAACTAAAGAAACAAAAATCTTCCAGGGCTTCTGAGAAAGGAGCTATTTATCAAGTTCAGTAATAGAGAGACATACAGTTTTAAGTTCTACAGACCAATCCGAATGCTGCCAAAAGACAGTACATTAATAGCAACATTGTTGGTACCTTCACTGGTGATGTCTGAAATCATGCTTAATCTAGAGCAGGGGTCTCAAACTCATGATTTTCAGGCCACACATGGCCAATTTGCACTTTACCCCAGTCTATTTCACTGCTGTGTTTAAAAAAAAAACTTTGTTCACTTTGTGATTTGAACCAGAACCACAAATATTTGTCTTTGTGTCCGGGACTGGCTGTAGCAGCTCTTCTCCTTTATTGGTTTGAATGTGGAGCTAGTGAGACAAAGATGTCCTGGAGGATAAAACAAACAAAAAGCAGAAGCACTTAGATTCTATGTGCTTCATTTATTGGTATGGTTTGAACTACAGGAAGTCGCAGTACTAGACTGGCTGCCCAACAGAGGTATCTTGTACTGTTGCTTGTTGCAGATACCAAGTGATTTGCACCTCTCCACATGGTGCGTGAAATGTGCAGGAGTATGAGTTTGCGTATTTGTGCAATTGTGAAATAATATGCCTGCTGTGTGTGTGTGTTGTGCATGTGAATGAGTGACTTTCTCTTTTTGGTTGCCACTTCGCTAGCTCTTGGATTGGTAGACCCATTGTTATCCTGCCCTTGAGCCATCTGAGTTTTAGTCCACTAGTCTAGAGGTTTCAATTATGAATAAACCTACTGCTTCAGTAATTCTTTATCAGCCTACCCATTCCAATGCTAATTCAGTCTGTAATATGGTTCAACCCACCTTTGATAATGAAACCTTTACAGAGAGTTCTTTAGTATTGTGTAGGAAACTGCATCATAACAGCTGGGACACTAGTTACTACCATAGGTGGAATCGTGTTTTTCTATGGAAAGAATACTAAGGTGCAACTGCAATAGTCTGCTGCCCAAAAAGCTGTCTTTATATATATATATATATATATATATATATATATATATATATATATCACCATTAGATAGATTGCATTTATATAATATACACAAGTCCGATCCTGTACAATTGTATTTATTTTTTATTTTATTTATTTATA
The DNA here is from genome assembly GCF_019279795.1 of Protopterus annectens. NCBI lineage: Eukaryota > Metazoa > Chordata > Ceratodontiformes > Protopteridae > Protopterus > Protopterus annectens. The sequence continues at coordinate 1,359,782,978 of NC_056725.1, forward strand.
TTTGTTGACCAGGAGTGTCCGACTAGATGTAGGTCCATTTTCAGCGGTAGCCCGGGGAGAAAAGCTCCACAGTTAAAATAAACAGAAAGTAGTTACACTGGATTACATAGCGATTAACAATTTACATAGCAATTACTTACAACATATTTACAGATGAAGAACATAGTACATCAGTAGACAACTAGAATCTTTATCTGTGAAGTACATAACAGACATTAACAAATGTTACAATAAGAAGTTCCTGCTGTATAATAAGTACTAGGCTTATGAGCATCTGAGCTTGCTATAATCAAGGTAGTTAGTGGAGTGGAAAGAAAGGTAGTGGTTGGGTGATATTAGAGTGGGAGTTGCAAGAGCATAGCCAACATGTTTTTAGGTGCGCTTTTAGTAAAGTTTTGAAGTGGGTGCATGATGGTATGGAGGTAATTGTGGGTGGGAGGGAGTTCCATAATTTGGCTATGGTGCAAGAGAATAGTGCTTCACCAGCAGAGTTATTGCCTTTAGTGATCTGCAAGTGATTTTTGTTGCTGGATCTTAGTGGTCTGGTGGTGCGATAGGGTTGGAGTAGATTCTGGAGGGATGGGACATTTAGTGGATGGTTTACTAGTTTCTGGGCGAGTGAGAGTTGATACCATTGAAGGAGGTGAGGGAGTTCAAGCCAGCCCAGTTCAGCAAGTGAGAGACAGTGGTGACTACGGTAGGATGCCCCTGTGGCGAATTTGGCGATTTTGTTGTAGCAGGTCTCTAGCTTGTTTAGATCGCATTGCCTTAGGTTGGTATATATTGGGGAGGCATAAAGTAGGGTGGATATAAGGTGGGAATTTGCTATTGAAATCTTTGCTGCTTTGGTGAGAAGTTGCTTATTTCTGTAGAACGCTCCTAGTTTTTTGTGGACTTTTTTTATGGTCATGGATATGTGAATGTCAAATTTTAGTTTATTGTCTATTTCTACTCCTAGTAATTTGGTGTGTTCAGTTGGGTATATAGTGGTGTTGTCTTTTGCTGTGATGTTAAAGTGAGAGTTGTTTTGAGTATGTTTGGTGGGTTGGAAGATGAGTAGTTTAGTTTTGTTTGGGTTGAGTATTAATTGGGCATCGGATAACCAAGTTTCAACAGAGGAAAAGGCTTCCTGTGTGACTTTTTGCAGTTTGGGTAGGGACTGGGCTGAGCAGATGATGGTTGAGTCATCTGCGTATTGTATGAGTGTGCCATGTTTGGTGGCAGAGGCTAGATTATTGGTGAAAACAGAGAAGAGTAGGGGTCCGAGGATGGATCCTTGGGGAACCCCTATGGAGACAGGTAGTTGGGGAGATATGTCATTCTGCCATACAACGGATTGTTGGCGGTCAGACAGGTAATTCTAAACCAGTTGGTGACTAATTGTGAGAAGGATAGGTTATTGAGGACAGAGATAAGTTGTTTGTGTGGGACCATGTCAAATGCTTTAGATAGGTCTAGGAAAGTAGCTGAGGAGAGATAGCCATTGTTTTTATGCAGAAGGATAGTGTCAGTAAAGGAGATTTACTTACCTACATCTAAACAGTCAAAAAGCTGTCTCCCTGACAATGTTACCCTTTGACAAGATTACAAGGTTACTAGTCTGTTTTACAAATTACTAATAGAAAAAACTAATTTCTTCAATAGATAGGACAGGAAACAAAAACTGAAATGTTATAATGCTGTTCATGCTATATCAAGCGCTGTCATGTGAAAGGCTTTTCTGAGCTGGTTTGTATGGCTTAGAACTGAGTCTTATAAATGAAGATGTTTAATGTGTACTACATAATGCACCTGTGACATTAGAGTTATTATTTTGTTAATCATCAGATGATACTACTGGATCTTGAAAAGTAAGGTAAAAATTAGAGCTTCCTTTAAAAATGTATAGGTATCCTGTGCTGCTCAAATCAAATAAATTATACTGTATATGAAAGGGATTCCTTCTCAGCAGTTTTGTCAATAAAAGTAGTTCAAAGGAAAATAGTCAACTAGTAATCCAAGCTCTGCAGGAGAAGGCGGACAAAACCAGTGGCCTTCAGAATGACTGCTTCCTTTCTATTACCTCTTCCATTTTCCCATTTCATCTAGGGGCCAAGTTTTAAATCACCTTTTTACTTGGAAGCAGATTAGTATAAACAAAAGGTATAGCAAGCATTTCAATGTGTTTTATTCTAGGTTATTTCTAGTCTCAAAAAAAAAGAAAATATTTCAGTGTTAGTCTAGCTGTATCAATCCTGATAAAGGATGTAAATACAAAATATTTTAAGCTGATGACTTTGGTCTGTGCTTTCTTTCACAGAACATAATTTTGATATGGCAACTTTAGAAGTGTAATATGAACATGTTTGCATTACTAATGAGAACTTCAGACAAAAATTATTTCAGGGTTGAAATAGTATAGCATCACTTTTATTTTTCATCTATAACATTTGGGCTACCCACAGCTCCAAGTGTATTCATCACATGTGTAGCTACAGTGTTTGAGTACCTCAGGAAAAAAAATATCAACTTTTTGGCAGTGTCAAACACAGTAGAAGTGTTGATTCACCACACATAACAAAATGTTACTCTTTCATTCTTTAAGGGATAATAATGAATTGTATTTTCTGGTTTCTTTAACACTTAAAACTTTTGTATGGTTCATCACAAAGTCAGTTTTTTATAGCTTTCCCTACATAAGAGATACATAAGATTCATATTATGCCTGGAGAATCCACTTCCCAACAACTTTTCAGTACAAGGCAATTTGTGTCAACAGGAGAAATCTGTTCACATCAGTCTGAAAGAGGTGAAAAAAGTTAACAGATCTTTTTTTTATAAACACCTTTATTAAATCATTACTTAAGACATTAGCAAACATGCATTAACAGAGAAGAAAACAAACCATTTTAACATTTTTCCATTTAAATACAATATACATCACATATATTTTTTGCTACTATCATCAGTCCAACATTACAAAAAAATGCTGATTCCTGCCTTCCCTTAAACCTCACTCCTCCTCCTCCTCCTGAAAGTTATTATGTATGTATTGTTCCCACAATTTCCATTTACTTTATGTAATTTGCTCCTTCCCTTTTCTAAAGATATATCTTCCAGTTCTTTTATCTCTTTTATAATATGCAGTGCCTCAAATACAGTTAGTGTACACTTTGATTTCTATTTTCTAGTAATTGCTTCTTTGGCAGCCAACAGAATTATACTTACTGTATCTAGGCAATTTAGATCCTGCATTCTGGCTCAAAAGGATCATTTCCTTGCTTAAAGTCATTTGGTCACCCAATATTTCTGATAGAATACTCTGTGGGGAATTCTTAAAATCTGCCAATTCATTACACTCCCAAAACATATGTTCCCAGTTACCTCTTTTTTCTCTGTCACACTTCCAACATTTGTTATCTACCTGAGGAAAAATTCTTTGAAGTCTGCTTGAGGGTATAAAAATACCCATGCAAGCACTTCTAAGCACAGATCCTAAATGTTCTAGACTTGGTTGCATACTTGAGAGCCATACATATTTCTTCCCATTGTTTGATTGTAAATTGATTTTCCAGTCCCTCTTTCCAATCTTTTCTAACCTCCTCTGATTTATTTTTATAGTTATCATGCAATATTTTAAATGTAGTACCAATTATCCCCTTTTAACAGCTGCTTCTGTTCTAGGTTCAACTAAAACTTCTAACAAAGCAGGTCTTTCAGTTAGAATTCCCCTATCCCTTTCTCTTTGTCTGTACTTTGAGATCAGCCCTAGTAGGGAAGACAGTCTCTGTCCTGCAATCCAAATGTTTTGATAGCCTCATCCTAGTCTATTACCTTTCCTGCTTGAGTTATTTGTTCCCAATATCTTGGTTTCTTTCATAGGTTTCTCCAGTAAATTAAATACCCCTCTTGCCTATTTTCTGTACCCTTACTTGCAATCATCCTTATTGGCAAAATCCCCTTTCTCCATTCTAATATTGGCTTAGTTCTTAGACTACTTTATGAATATAATATTCTGTATAGTTATTCTCCTTAAGGATCTGCATGCAAAACCTGACTCTCCCTTTCTGTTTCTTGAACTTCCACTTGCTTCATCATTATCCTCCCTTTCCAATTTGAATTATAACCTTCCATTTGTGTTATGTATATGAGCCTTAACTGTACAACTCTAAAATATCGATTCAAATCAGGTAAAACTAAACCACCTTCTTCTATTACAAGGATCAGCTTATCCCATTTAACTCTTGTTGTCTTTCCCTCCTAGATAAATTCCTTCAATTCTTTATTAATTATTGTCCACAACTTCTCTTCTCATGTACAAAAACTGAAGGGACAAAAAACATTTTCACCACTTGTATCTTACTGGGTCTATATTAGAAGCACGAAAGATACATTTGCCGAACACTAAAACATCGACACATATACGTTGATCTACCACATCAGCGAAGAACGGAAACACTGAAAGACACAACGCCAAATAGATTCCCGGAAGCAAAAGCGCCATACAGGTAAGTCAAACCACAGTAAATAAGCACAACACAAAACACCATTATAAATATTTTTGCAGGGGGACGAACCCCCCTGCACCCCCCACCCCCCTACTTATATATACCAACTCTGAGACCACTCTACAGTGGGAAAATGGATATATTTCCTCATCCTCACAATCACCCTGCTGGCCAGGGAAATCCGTTCGGCATTGTGTCTATTGGCATTTCTGTCCTTCACTGTTGTGGTAGATCAACGTATATGTGTCAATCTTCTGCCATTCGGCGAATGTATCTTTCGTGCTTCTAATATAGACCCTATCTTGCTGTCTATATCTAGAAATAAGAATTTCCAATTTCTCAATATTTGTATTAACTTTTGTTTAGTCTCTTCCCACATAACCTTAGCTACCATAACAGAAGTCTTTTTAATCCATACCCCTAAATACTTCATCTTATCATGCCCCCATAAATATGGGTATTGCTGAACCAATTTGTGTGTGGGTACATAATTTACAGCTATAGCCTTTGTTTTATCTTCATTAATTTTATATCATGAAAAGACTTAAAACTATCTCAAAATGTTCCACAACACTGAGATGTCCTTTTCTGGATTCATCTGGTACAAAATAATACCATCTGCAAATAAAGCCAACTTTTCTGGACTACCATACCATCATATCCTTGTATTTCTGAGTTCCTTATTTTCTATGCCCCTGGCTCTAAATATAAAGCAAATAAAAAAGGAGAAAGAGAACACCCTGGCTGGTTCATCTGTTCAAACACAGCATATCTGAAAGCAACTCTCCCATTTTAATTCTTGCCTTCAATCCTTCATATATCCTTCAAATTAAACCTTATTATTGTATCAGGGAATTGCAAATGCTTACAATGCCCTGCCCATAAAATCTCAGCTTAGTCTAGCAGATGTTGCCTCTGCATCAAGACCCACCAACAAGAGATATTTTCTTGTATTATACTCTGTATCATCATCTTTCTATTAATGTTGTAAAATATTTGCCTCTCCTCCACAAAACCACACTGATCTATATCTATCAATTTTGGCAATACTCTTGCCATTCTTTTAGGTAGTATAGACAAACACTTTGCAGTTGTGGTTTAAAATTGAAATGGATCTATATGAAACTGGGCCTGAAGGGTCTTTGTCATCTTTAGGTAACACAGCCACAGCTTTCTTCCAATATGTTGGTGCTTACCCTCTTTTTAAAATACTGTTAAACAAAATCTTCCAGGTCTTTTGCACTTTCTTCCCTCCTAATTTCCAAACATCCAAAGAAATACCATCTGCTCCTGGGGACTTTCCTGAAGATTTATTATGCATCGCTGTTTTTATCTCATCAACTTCTATCTTAATTGTTAGTTGTGGAGTCTCATCTACCTCTAACATTGGCATAATTAAGTATTCCATAAACATTAACATTTGTCCTCTTGATTTCCACATTTCTCTGCTTTATACAAATTTTCATAAAATTTCTGGAATATCTCTAAAACCCCTACAGGATTTCTGTTTATTTTTCTTGTTATAGGCACCCTAAGTTTGAAGAAACCCCTATCAAGTTTCTGTTGCCTAAGTCGTTGTGCTGCAATGCTTTTCTGCTCTGACGTTATCAAAAAACATTTGCTTAACTACAATCTTTCTAAACTCACACACATTATCCAGATACTCTCTTATTTCCTCTTTCGCACTCTGCCCTTTTCCTCTGTGCCTGATATTCTGCAGAATATTCATTCTGAAATCCTCTTCTTTGTCAGTTTGTCAAATTCACATGCTCATTTTTTTCTAAATGTGTATCCTGCAACATTACTATTTGCACTATGCATTTCTTAATGTAATTCAATACTTTTTCCTTTTTATCTATACTGTTAGGCCATTCACATTCCAGGATAATATGGACAACATAGCCATTGTGATAAAGAATTCATTTTCCCACCTATTATATGTGACAGGTTTTTAATGTGCATTTCCATCTTTTGTATTACATGCATATACTAATGTTTGGCAGGCAAATCTTTTGTACAGTTGTTTCTTCTTATCTCCATTGGAACCAATGTCATACTTTTCAAGACTTTTTTATTTTAATGAAAACCCTCAAAGAAAACAATAAATACAAAACACCCCATCCCAGTTTTGACATTTACTTGTCAAAAAAGACAATTCAAAATTAATGTGGTACATAAACAGACAATGAGGAAAAAATTTCAACTGTGCAAGGAAGAAGTCAAAATATGGGAGCCATTCTATCAGTTCAGCATACATCTATTAGCAATGCATGTCCCAGGTTTTCAAAATTAACTGATAGATGCCTAATCAAGAAGAAATCACTGTCTCATGGGTAAAACAGGATCCATATGATACCAAAATCCAACATGGCAGACTGGCAAAGTAAAATAAAATGAAAACTTTAATTCAGAACAGTAAGTGCTTTCACCGTGTATCAAACCACTTCATCAGACAGAGGAAGCAGTTTGATACACCGTGAAAGCTTTTACTGTTCTGAATTAAAGTTTTCATTTTATTTTATTTTGCCAGTCTGCCGTGTTGGATTTTGGTACTTTTGTTGTTTTTTTACTTGGATTTCTTTATTGTACTGGTCCATTCTTATTCCTGGTGTTGTGCTTTTTTATATAGGATCCATATGATCTATGTACTGTTCAACAGACAGAGCAAATATACTGCTTTCCAGAAGTGGATTTATTTGTCACACACCACAATACACAAGTCAGAAACCTGTTATTCTTTCATTCCTTACAGCAAAGTGTAGGAGACAGATGCCTTTTCTTTCAAATGAATTCAAATTTTAATCTACACTTTCTCAACATTTCGATTAATCCAGCCTTTGCCATGCATTACTGCTCAAAGTAAAGCAAGACAAAACTACATTCATACCAATAGCTCCTTTTTAGCAAATAAATATAGTGCCTGATCACCCACCCTCCATTAATATTATATCTACACAAATCTTTACTAAAAAAAAAAAAAAACATTTTAGCCCCAGTGCAGCACTTGAATCTATGAGCATGGAGGATAGAATTTTGATTACTAGCAGTAACTCCTTTTCCTCTCAGGTGTTAACATATCTTAAAGGTGGCAAAGAGAACTAATACAAGAAAATCTTGCATTCAAAAGTGGAAGAAATTTGTTTCATGACTGCATAGTTTGTATTCTGTGCAGTGTTCCATTCTAAGATTACTAGGCTAATAAGTTTATTTGATTTCAACTTAACACAATCATCCATTAATGTATTTGTATATGTATGTGCATTTTTTTCTTGTTTACTAACTTTCCACAGGTTCAAGCACTTTCATTTGTAGAAGTTTCATTTAAAAGAATTATATAGATTTAAGATCGCCAAAAAAGTATTCCTTCTGTATATGATTTAAATTTCATGCTGGAATAATTCACTTTGCCTCATTTTGGACCTGCAGAAACTGCAGAGCTGAAACATTTTCCTGTAGCAGGCTTTTTCTAGTGGCTGCAGCATCTGGCAAGAGAATTTCAAAGTGTGTCTTTACCAATAGGGGAATGTATTCAAATTCAGATAAACACCAGTGATGATGCTGATTTAACTAAAGCTAACTTGACATGGAGAAGAGACTGTAGGAGAGGGGTTATACTCAAATGATGCTGAAAGAAGCTAGAAGAAAAATATAATGGCTATTGGGCATAGTTCTGATGTGTACATGTATCCCATAAATTATAGGGTTAATTGCTTAGAGGTCAAAAATAACAGAGATAATCTTTTTGTGCTTCTAAGTATACATTTCTGAGTACCCTTTATGAGGTAGTTAGGAAGAATTATGGGATTTATTTATTTGCATTTGTTTACCAGGAAGGTCCTTCTGGTCATGCAAGTCTTCTTTTCAGGGGAGGCCAAGGGAGAAAAGCCTCAAAAGCATATTTAGTATTTATCATAATCAAGATTACAGAAAACAAGAGGTTAAGAGTTCTTATCGACAATCATGAAAGGAGCAAAATTCTAGAGTTACTGATGAGAGGAGGAAAGGAATGTGTGTGGAGGGGGAGACAACTGATTAACAGGAGATGAATAGTAGGAGCATACTTTAAATGTGAGGAGCTGAGGAGACAATTAATTTTGGATTGTACAGCAGCATTCTCCACTTCATCAGTATCTTATGGTAAAGAATTGCTGGACTTCATATTCAAATGACAATTCTCTTCCAGCAACCCTGCAGAAACCAAATAATCTTTGGGAGTATTACCATTTTGTAATGCCCTTGGCAAATCACTAATACTTCAATCTGCCATCTGTTTAAATTACTCTTACAGTACTGTACTATACTGTAGAACTATACATCACACTTGAATGTGATAAAGAGATAACATTATTATTATTATTATTATTATTATTATTATTATTATTATTATTATTATTATTATTATTATTATATTATCTGCTAAGGATGTTGCACAACTACATGTAAAGTATCCCAGTGTTGCAATATAGTATTGTGTGTGTAATTTAAATGAACCAAATGTTGTAAGACATTTATTGTCCATGTCACAAGACATTCTAGCAGGTACTCTAAGCAGATAATCTTGTTTTCTCACAGACAGAGGCTAGACAAAAAGGCCTTTCTAATACTAACAGAAAAGTAGAGAAATGCAAAAGTAGATCTGTTTGATGTAATGTAATAAGCTTCATCTATTATTCTCCAGGTTTCTTCCTTACAAGGCTGTTGTGACCAGTAACTTTTTCATCACTTGAAGCCAAGAGCTTTTTTGTTTATTTTCCCTAGCTCCTGTAATACTAAAGATGTGTATAAAGATAAAAAATATATAGATGGATAGCTAGAGACATAGACAGATGGATAGATAAATAGATAGATATTCTCTATAGCTCCTTTCTAGACAATTTAATCCTGTTTTATCTTTCTAACCCAGATGATGGTGGCCTATCTTATTACACAACCTCCTTATAGCAAACTTCTGGGCTCTAACCTTGAGTATCCCAACCTGACAGCTTGGAGGATTTTATGTTTGTACCAGTAGTCATCTTTTTTTTTGTTTGTTTTCTGCAGATAATATTATATAATTTGAAGGAAGCTAAAAAGTTTGGAAAGGAAAAACATACCTCTCTTAATAGAGAATGCATTTTATTTTCTGTGAAACCAAAGTACTGGATCTGGTTTAGATTTCATCACCTTAGATTTTACAGTATATTAATGCTTCATATAATTCTGGTATAGCCCACTTTTTCATTAAGGTGCATTATGTACTACTTCTGCCTGTATACCTCTTGCCACCTATAGATTCTCGTACATGAGGCCTCTATGATATCATTTACTCCCTGTTTAGATCTTGCCCTCTGTAAATTAAGCACTAATTACTGTCTTTTGAGACTATTAGATTGGGAGGCCACATATACCTTTATTTGAAAGAGATGTTTTGGATGAATTCACCTCATAAAGAAGAATTTTATGTAAAAAATCATATTTATTATGTAAACAGCTATATTCTGTTTCCATAATGACAGGGTATTATTAAAGATAATGTTGAAAGTTTTTAAAACACTTTTTTGTTGTAATTGTGGTCTCATCATGTAAAGTGAGCATCTGATGTTGTCCTTTTCATTCATTCCTCAACTGATGGGTTCGGATCTGAGACTCGGATCTGACTACTCGGCCAATTCTACCAGATCTTCAGATCCGAAACTCTTGAGCTCCTCCTTTTACCCATAATTGCCTGCCAACCTAACATACCTCAGATCACATTTCCTGCTATTCAGCTTCAGATGCAGATCCTGTCGCTCTCAAGCATTGGGAGTTATTTCTTGCTAGAATCATGAGTTTGCATTAAAATTACTATTCCTTGCCTTATTTTACGGCTCTTATCTCCCTTCCTTTATTGCTAGTTTCTCTAGCTGTTTTTCCCCAGTTTGCTGCAGTGCTTCTAGGTACTTCTATGTAGCACTATTGTTAGTACATTGTTATTTTAATTCTTTCTTGATGCAGAGTACTCCTTGTACTATCATTGTTGGTAGCTGTTCTTTTCCTTTCTTTTCTTGCTTTCCCTTTCAAACAAAAAAAAAACTCTTAAGTATTTTCTTTCTTCTGATAATTTCTTTCATTGTGGAGTTAGTTCCAGTCTGGCTGACAAGCCTTCTGGATTTAAAAAAATGCATCACCTCTGTGCATAAAATCCCAGACTCAGATGCCCACAGGGAATGCATGTATTGTTTGGGATCCACTCACCTTGATGCAGATTGCTCTGTTTGCTCTGGGTTCAATTCCAGAGCCCTCACTGACCGGAGAAATAAGCTGGTGTTGAAAGGCCTTCTCCCATCTACTTCTCCTGCTTCCACGGCTGGTGCTTACACCCCTTCTAAGAAACTGGACAAGCAGGAGCCATTCTCAGCTCTTAAAGACAAAAACGCTTGAAAGAGGTCACCAGACTGTTCATCCTCTTCAGCTTCTTCCTCGCTGCCACCTAAGTTGTCTAAAATGACAGATCTGACCTCCTCAGATCTGATGTCTTCTAAATCTAAATCACCATGTATCCGAATACCTCCACTCCTACCGGATCCAGTCATTTCCCAGCTCCTTCAGCTTTCTTAGATGGATCCCCCCACAGCCTTTCCAGACCTCCATCCTTCACATCTTTTCTTAGGTTTACCAGAAGTTTATCCAAGGCTGACATGGATCAGATGATGAGAACATTTTTCAGTGCTCAGATCCAGATGGGGTTACTCCTGGCTCTGACTGGATCCGTGAGCCGAACTTTGACTATGTCCCCACTGATTTCTCCTTCTCCAATTCCGCCCACTGTTTTGAAGCTTTGGATCCAACACCTCTGGGGTGTCTTCATCGGATCCGAAGACGGTCTGCTCTTTAACTCTGATGACATCCCTGAGTCATCCGATCCTGAGCCTTTTGGAGCTGAAGTGTCCACAGTGGATCTGGGGGGGGGGGGGCTAGGATCACCTCCAAAGTTGTTAGAGCTGTCTCTGCCTCTTGGGGCTTCAGCACTGGACAGCTTGGATCTGACTCCTTCCTCGGGTGGAGCATGTGTGGGATTGCAGGTGCCGACAGTTGGAACATTATCATATCTTTTGCCGTCAACTTTGGTTTCCCCTGGCTCTCTGCCTTTGAGGTTGTGGAAAGGGCCTTCTCTCTGTTTAGAAATAGGACATTCCTGCCCTCCTTGGATAAGACAACTATGTCTCCTTTTGTTCTCTACTGTGAGACTCATTCATCCATTCCACTGGGACAACCAGCCTGATTGAGCCTCTAGTCAGTTCCCTCAGGACATCCTCATCTCTTCCAATACTTCCCCAGACCATCCTACTGAGAAGGAACATCACAAGAAGATGTGCAAAAGGAAACACCTTAATTCCCTGTAGGAATCTTTCACTTAGGACCTGGATTTCAATGAAGGGGAGGGGTCCCCCAGATCTCCACCTGAAGACATCTCATTTGGAGACATTCTAGAACTCCTAAAATAAAAAGGTGGTTGGTCTTCCAATACCCCTTCCCAGGAGGAATCAGTATCCCTTTAAGCTTTTGTGTCTGGCCCGGCTACTTCTCAGGTGACTCCCCTGGCTAATGAACTCATAGATCTTGTTCCTTACCAGGCATGGAAGGAACCAGACACTGTGGAGCTGATCCCTAAATGTCCTGACAAAATTTTAGCCCCTCCTAAAGGCAAGGCACACTGGAGTAAGGGGGTCCCTGTTGATGCCATGGTTATGGCAGTAGCCAGCAAAAGAGAGGTTGCAGAACAGAGCTCTTCTGTCCATCCCCCTAACAGGGAGTCAAGGGCCTTGGATAGATTTGGTAAGTGTGTGTACGCATCATTGACATTTGCCCTTCCGTCGCTGAATTACCTGGCACATTTTACTAGGTTACAAAGAGATTTAACTAGAGAACATTCCAAATCTCTTTCTGGGTCCATGTCGTCTGAGAACCAACATACAATCTCTTTGCAACTGTCCACCCTCCAATCACTTTCTAATGCATCCATGAGCCTGATTTCCTATGCTGTGGAAGGTACCTAAAGGGCGGAGTGGGTGCAGGTATAGCTATTAGGAGACATGCGTGGAAGTGACTATGTGATTTTTGAGGTACCCTTTAAGTCTTCATTCATCAATGTTCCCCTTGATGGATCTTCCTTATTTGGCCCCAAAGTAAAGGACATGCTCTCCAGATGTGAGCAAGAGGGAAAGACCCTGTCTGCTATGGATATACATTTTTCTACTTCTCAAAGATCTTTCTTTAGGAATCAGTGGGGAGGTAGAAGGATCTTCTTTTTCTTTTGGCTGTTCCCATTAGGGATCACCACAGTGCATCATCTGTTTCCATTTTTTCCTGTCCTCTGCATCTTTCTCTATCACACCAACCACCTGCATGTCTTCTCTCACCACATCCATAAACCTTAACTTAGGCCTTCCTCTTTTCCTCTTACCTGGAAGCTTCATCCTTAGCATCCTTTTCCCAATATACCAAGCATCCCTCCTCAGTACATGTCCAAACCAATGTAATCACGCCTATCTGGCTTTGTCTCCAAACTGTCCAACCTGGACCGACCCTCTAATATACTTATTCCTAATCCTGTCAACCCTCGTCACACCCATTGCAAATCTTAACATCTTTAACTCTGCCACATCCAGCTCTGACTCCTGCGTTTTTGTCAGTGCCACTGTCTCTAACCCATATAACATAGCTGGTCTCACTACCCTCTTGTAGACCTTCCCTTTCACTCTTACTGGTACTTGTCTGTCATAAATCACTCCTGACACTCGTCTCTACCCACTCCATCCTGCCTGTTCTCTCTTCTTCATCTCTCTTCCATGCTCACCATTCCCCTGAACTGTTGATCCCAAGTATTTAAGCTCATCCACCTTCACCAACTCTACTCCCTGCATCCTCACCATTCCTCTATCCTCCCTCTCATTTACACACATATATTCTGTCTTAGTCCTGCTGTCTTTCATTCCTCTCCTCTTTAGAGCATATCTCCACCTATCCAGGGTCTCCTCAACCTGCTCCCTACTCTCACTACAGATCACAATGTTATCTGCAAACATCATAGTCCACGGGGACTCTTATCTCATCTTGTCTGTCAACCTGTCCATCACCATTGCAAATAAAAAAGGGCTCAGATCCTTGATGTAATCCCACTTCCACCTTAAACGCAGCCATCACTCCCACCGCAGACCTCACCGCTGTCACACTACCCTTGTACATATCCTGTACCACTCTTACATACTTCTCTGCCACTCCCGACTTCCTCATACAATACCACAACTCCTCTCTGGGCACCCTGTCATATGCTTTCTCTAAGTTCACACAGACACAATGCAACTCCTTCTGACCTTCTCTGTACTTCTCTATCAACACTCTCAGAGTAAACATCACATCTGTAGTGCTCTTTCCTGGCATGAAACCATACTGCTGATCACTAATCAACACCTCCCTTCTTAACCTAGATTACACTACTCTTCCCCATAACTTTATGCTATGACTGATCAGTTTTATCCCTTTGTAGTTAGTACAGCTCTGCACATCACCCTTATTCTTAAAAATTGGTACCAAAACACCTTTTCTCCATTCTTCAGGCATCCTCTCACTTTCCAAAATTTCATTAAACACTCTGGTTAAAAACTCCACTGCCATCTCTCCTAAACACCTCCATGCTTCTGCAGGTATGTCATCTGAACCAACAGCCTTTCCATTCTTCATGCTCTTCATAGCTATCCTTACTTCCACCTTGCTAATCCATTGCACTTCCTGATTCACTATCCCCACATCATCCAACCTTCTCTCTCTCTCTCATTCTCTTCATTCATCAGCCCCTCAAAGTACACTTTCCATCTGCTCAATACACTCTCCTCACTTGTGAGTATGTTTCCCTCATTATCCTTTATCACCCTTACCTGCTGCACATCTTTCCTAACTCGGTCCCTCTGTCTAGCCAATCGGTACAGGTCCTTTTCTCCCTCCTTAGTGTCCAACCTTTCATATAACATCTTCATACGTCTTATCCTTAGCTTTCGCCACCTCTCTCTTTGCCATGCACCTCATCTCCTTATACTCCTGTCTACTTTCTTCATCTCTCTGACAGTCCCATTTCTTCTTCGCCAACCTCTTTCTCTGTATACTCTCCTATACTTCCTCATTCCACCACCAGGTCTCCTTGTCCTCCTTCCTCTGTCCAGATGTCACACCAAGCACCTTTCTAGCCGTTTCCCTTACTAGCTGTGCTATAGTTACCCAGCTATTCGGTAACTCTTCACTCCCTACCCAGTGCCTGTCTTAACTCTTCCCTGAACTCCACCTCACAATCACCCTTTTTCAGTTTCCACCATTTGATCCTTGGTGCTGCCCTCACACTCCTCCTCTTCTTCTTGATCACCAACATCATCCTACAGACCACCATTCTATGCTGCCTAACTACACTCTCCCCTGTCACCACTTTACAGTCCCCAATCTCCTTCAAACTGGCCCTGCTGCATAGGATATAATCAACCCGTGTGCATATTCTTCCACTCTTGTATGTCACCCTCTGATCCTCCCTCTTATTAAAATATGTATTCACCACAGCCATGTCATTCCTTTTCACAAAATCCACTACCATCTGACCTTCTGCATTCCTTTGCTTAACACCATACCTACCCATTACTTCCTCATCCCCTCTGTTCCCTTCACCAACATGCTCATTGTGGTTCCATAAATCCCAGGGTCCTTTTCAAGACTCACATGGAGATAATTCCCCCAAGGGCAGAGAAGAGAACTCAAATAGAAGACACCACCTTTGCAGCAGAGGTGACCCGCATAACCAGGGCTTCCGAGATTCCTTCTCAGATAAGCTCTACCAGTTCTCTTGAAGAAAGCCTGACTGTTATCCTCTGGAGGCAGTTGACGGTGGCATTTGTCTCTGCACTAAAAACCTGGCTGCCCATAACAAAAGATTCCTGGGTGCATAGAATTATATCCAGAGGTTATATCATACCATTTTCCCAAACTCATACAGAAAAGAAGAAATATCCCTGGTGCTCCACCCAATCAGAAGGACGTAGCAGCATAACAAACAGAAAAGCTACTAGGAAAAAAGTCATCCAGGAGGTCCCACCAGACCAGAGAGGATCAGAGACCTATTCAAGATTCTTCTTGGTGCCAAAAAGACAGGGAACTTGACACCAATTATGGATCTTAATGAATTAGAACAGTTTGTGCAATACTCAAGGATACAGATGGTCATGGTCAGACCATTTTGCCTCTGCTGGGAAAGAAGAATTGTAAGTGCTCAGTAGATCTTCAGGATGCATACTATCACATGAAAATGAACAGGCACTTCAGAAAATATCTGGACTTCCAGCTGGAAGTCAGTCATTACCAGTTCAGAGTATTGCCCGTTGGTCTCACCACAGCCTTCAGCATGTTTACCAAATGCGTGGGAGTAGTAGCAGCTCACTTGAGACTGCTGGGATTCAGAGTGTTTCTCTACCTAGACAACTGGCTCTTAACTGCCCCAACCAGGCTTCTTCTCCTACAGGCAAAGGACTACTTGCTCCAGTTTTGCTTCCATCTAGCCATCACAGTCAATTACAGCACGTTACAAGTCACACCTATGCAAACTCCGGAGTCCATAGATGCTCATCTGACCACAGTCAATCAAGTAGCCTCTCTTCCTCCTGCTTAAATCCAGACACTCAGATCCCAGGTCATTTGAAAGTAATACAACATTCTTCTCTTCCAACACAACTAATTATACAAGCCTTGGGATCCATGACAGCTGCCATCACCCTTGTTCTAATGTCCAAGTTTCACATGTGAATTCTTCAATGGACCCTGTCATCCCAGTGATCCATTCTTCACCATCCTTTAACTGCTCCAGTCAAGATCTCGCAAGCATGCAAAAGATATCTGTTTTGGTGGATTCATTCAAGCAAACTTTCCATAGGCTGTCCTTTTGTTCTTCCCCTGCCCAAGCCTATGGTGGCCATGGATGCCTCCCATCTGAGGTGAGGGACACTACTTAGGAAGGACAGTCCAAGGTACATGGTCCCCAAGAGGCCACAATGCATATCAATGTCCTGGAAATGAAAGATATTCTCCTTGTGTTGCAGGGCCTTCAAGATATTCTCCCATCTGGGACAAATGCTATTCTGACGACAACATCCCAGTGGTCTGGTACATCTACATATCAAGGGTCTGGTACATCAACAAACAGGGATGAACCAAATTTTATCCACTTTGTCCAGAAGAAATGAGGCTGTGGCAATGGGTGATCCTTTCAGGTCAGTTTCTAATAGCAACACACATTCCCAGGGAAAAACAATGTGATTGTGGGCAAACTAAGTAGGTCCATTCTGTTGCCTCATGAGTGGTCTTTCATTGTGAAAGTAGTAGAGAGAATTTTCTGTCAATGGGGTCAGCCATGCTGTGACCTATTTGTGTCTTCCCTCAACAACTACAGCAATATCTTTGCCCTGATCCCTCCAGCGGGGGAGTCACTGAGAGATACTGTAATCCATGACTGGCCCTCCGGTCTTAGAACTCAAGAGTTTTGGATCCAAAGATCTGGTAGAAGCAGCTGAGTCAGATCTGAGTCTTGGATCCAAACCCATTAGTTGAGAAAGAATGAAATGGACAACACAGATGGAACATTATGGTGAGTAAATAACTTTTTTTTTCTAATTCTAAAATATATATATTTTACTTTAGTTATGTTAGTGGATCTATATTTACTAAATTAAAAAATTGTGTCTTAAGTACTGTACGCTGAGTAGCTGTCTAATTACTTCCTGATCCTGTGTCATCTGGTATCACTTTTTGATTATATAGAAACAAGAAAAAATCTCTTCAAACTACCAAAACTCAAAAAACATCCGGTACAAGAAAAGTGAGCTGTGAACTGAAAGTACGTTAAGCTGCTTTTTTATTAACACAACCTTTTCGTCCACCCACAGTTCGGACTTCTTCAGACAAAGAAAAAGAAAAGACCTTGTGGAACATAACAAAGACACTGACTGGGTAGAAACAAAGATAAAAGAAACAGTAAGGAGCTTGAATGTAGAGGATATAAAGTCAGATGAAGTAAAAGCCAGAGAAATTGAAGCAAAATTAAAAAAAAGCTCCTAATCGGAAAATTCCAGGTCCGGAGTATTATGAGTGTTAACATCTTTATACGGAGATTTAGCCCTAGTATGACTTACTTATATGTGCATCCCAAAGAGACACAAGTCTGGTGAACAACAGGAAAAATGGTACTCCTCCTTATAGACCAATAACTTGCCTTTCAACAGTATGCAAAATATGTACTGAAATTGATAAAGATGAAGTTTATAGTTATTTAGTAAAAAAAACTAAATTATGGAAATAGAACAAAAGCCTAACAAAATTAAGTTCTATGGAACAAAGGACCATTTGTTGATAAACAAAGCCAATACAGAGAATTGTAAAAGGGGAAGAATTTAAATATGGCATGAATAGATTTCAAAGAAACATTTGACAGCATCCTACATTCATGGATAAAGGAGTACTTACAGATGTATAATATACACCCTACATTGATCAATTACATGACCATGAAATAGTGGCAAACTACTTTGCAGCTAAGCCTTGACAAAGGGCAAATTATTATTCCAGGGATAAAAATTCAAAGGGGGATATTTCAGGGTGACTTTTGTAACTGTTGTTTTTTGTCTTGCCCTTAACCCATTGAGCTTCCTGCTTAACAGATTAGGTCATGGTTACAGTTTGGCTCCCAGAAAATAATTAACTTAAAGACTTCTCATCTACTTTTTATGCATGACTTAAACTGTATAGATCATCAGATGAGGAGTTGAAAGCACAACTGTAAGTGGGTAAAACTTTCTCGGATGATATAATAATGTAATTAGGTCTTGATAAATGTGCAAAGCAATGTTTAAAGCAGGAAAGCTGCAACACCAAGAAAATATCAGTCTGGGAGAGAATTGTGTTATAAAGGAACTTGAGCAAGAAGGTATGTATACATTTTGGGAATTGAAGGATCAGCAATAAACCATGAACAAATGTGAATAAAACTCAGTAAGGAATACTTTAGAAGACTAAAACTAATACTGAATACAGCCTGATATCTAGAAACAAAGTCCAAGCTGTAAACAAATTTTCTCTTCTTGTTCTAACTTACAGTTTTAGGGTGATTGATTGGTCCCAAAAGGTATGGGATCAGATGGACAGGAAAACAAGACAAATGCTTCATGCTTATTAAATGATGTATAAAAATCAGTGTATACCAAGACTATACATTCCTCGCTCAGAACGTGTATAGATCTGCAGTCATTTGACTGCATACATATCTGCTGACCCCACCAGATCCAAACATAGTGAAAGTTTTAAAACATAAGAAAAAAAAATTAAGATGACTTCCCTGCTTAGTTTAGCAGAAACATATCAGTGTCAAGTGAGAATGAAAATCAGACCAGAATTAGACCGAAAGCAGGCAGCAAATGAATGTGCCAAAAAACAAAAGACTATAATAAGAAGGATCAGATGAAAAGGAAACAAATGTGGAAAAGGCATAAATATTGTGGCAAGTAGAGAGATCTCCTAAATTAACCTCATGTCAACCAGGATTTGACATAGGAATGGTAAAGGACAGGTGAATTTAAACCAAAAGATTTAAGGCTAATAATGGCCACCCAGCATAATAGACTATGTACACGTTTGTAGCGCACCCACAGGTGTAGCTGAAATAGATATGGGTTCCTTCCTACGTGACTCTGGTGACACCCCTATAGGCCCAACCCACCAAGGTGGCAAGAATGACAGATTTTATTCTAGGTGACACATCTAGTTTAAAAGGCAATGGCACAACTTCAAACAAATTATTTCAAAAGTGCACCAGTTAGCAATAAGGCAAAGTGAGATATGCATGCAATGAAAACATACATTCACCCTCTTCCCCAGAACTCAACAGAAAAAGGTTTTGACATTCAAACATGCACAAAGAAGGCAATATCAATGAGCAGTAAAGCTTTATAATGCAGCAATACAAACACGGGAAAAAAATGCAATGTCATTAAGCAATAAAAGAGTTATAATACACCAATACAGATATGAGAAAATGCAATGTCATTGAACAGCAAAATTCTTGAAGGCAGCAGTCCTAACACGAGCAAAATGCAATGTCATTGAACAATGAAGATGTATAATGCAACAGTACAAATATGAGAAAATGCAATGTCATTTGAGCAGTATTAACACCCTCATCCCCCTTGATCAATTCTAAACAGACAACTAACATCGACAAAGCATTTGGGGGGGGGGTCCACAATCTTATAAAAATGTAAAATGATGGCCAGAGCCTCTCACCACTCTGTCGAGAATATCCTAGGCACCGTGGTTCCTCTGATGTTAAATGTAGAAAAATCAACTGCCAGAACTCTGGTAATCATCTATGGCTTCTCTGTACTAGACCCAAAGGAATTCCTTTTCTTGCTGAATCATATGCAAGCGTGGAACTACTGGTTTCAGACTTTTCTCCTGATTCCACAAAATACCATCATCCAGGATTTCAGCAAAAGAAAGACACAATCTGGTACTTCACTTCTCTGTCCCAAAGCACTAGAAAAGAAAATCCAGTCATGCTGCAAGGCCCTTTTTCCCTTCAGCTACCTGTTTCACTCTTCCCTCCTTCAGCCATATCTCAGTCTCCTCTTTCACTTTCGAAATTTTCTTTTATATTACTAAAAAGAGCTCCCCCTTGTGGTGTAATGAAAAACTACAATCTATTACTTCTACAATAAAATACAGTGGAAGCTACACTCTCCCCCACTTGAAAATCTTGGGTCCCCTCAAGTCAAAGGTAGATTAGCAGCAAAATATTTACATGCACTAATGCACCATCAACCAAACAATATTTTTGCATTCAAAAGGTACATTCCACCAAGGGTAATCAGCCTTATGCATAACTTGGGAAAGGGTGTCACCACTGGAGTAGGAGGCATAGGAATTATGGGCACAGACATATTGTCTACTTCTAAGATCTCCTCTTGTATAACTTCACTTTCGTTTTCCATAATAGTATGACTATCCTCAGCACTATTTTCTGAAGTTTGCATAGCAGGGCTTCCATCATTATCATGTTCTGTAAGAGACATAAAAACATTACTTAGTATGTTGTTAGTTCTGGGCTGCTCAAAATGACAATGAATGAATTCCAGTGCATTTACATTGAGATTACAGCCCATGGGATCTTGAACATCCTCATAAAAAAGCCCATTGAAACCCCAGTCGTCATCACTGTCCTCCTCTCCTTCAGCAGGAGGAAGCATAGGCTCTTGAACATTGGAGAGGATAGTTCCTCTCTGCCTTAGCCTTCTGAATCACCTTGATTTAGGCTTCCGCTGAGCCATTCTGGGTTCCGTATTCATGAGTTTCACTGATTTTGCCAAAGGCATTAAGTTGTTGCAGTGCCAGGTTTTAATGGGTCCTTCTTTCCCCTCAGGGCAAACTTGGTAGACAGGGATATTCGGTAATTATGTAAATCTGAGATCCCCAGCCGGCAGCTAGTTTATGCTTTCCTTGTAGTCCCAAATTTCTCAAAAGAACTCTGTCCCCTGGCTGCAAATCATGCATCTTTACTTTTTTGTCATAGTGAGCCTTGTTTCGCTGATGTCTTTGTCCTGTTGATATTTCAGCAAGCTCATAAGCCTGTCTGAGGTTCTTCTTGAGTCTCTCCACATAACTGCCATGAGATTGCACTGGTGTATCATCAGCTGTGACTCCAAAGGTGACATCAACAGGAAGACGAGCTTCTCTTCCAAACATTAGGAAGTAAGGTGAGAATCCTGTAGCATCATTTTTAGTACTGTTGTAAGCATGTACCACTGTGGCTACATGTCTACTCCATTGACTCTTCTTTTCAGCAGATAGTGTCCCCAACATGTCTAGTAAAGTTCTGTTGAAATGCTCAGGCTGAGGATCCCCTTGAGGATGATAAGGAGTGATGCGGCTTTTTTGGACTTCCAACAGAATGATTAGTTCATGGACAAGCTTGCTCTCAAAATCATGTCCTTGATCAGAGTGTATCCTTTTTGGCAGGCCATAGTGTACAAAGAACTTCTCAACTAGTAGTTTTGCTACTGTAATAGCTTTCTGATCGCAAGTGGGAAATGCTTGAGTGTATCTGGTATAGTGGTCTGTCACCACCAGCACATTATTGATCCTGCCTTCATCCGGTTCAATGCACAGAAAATCTGTACAGACCAGTTCCATGGGTCCACTACTTTCCATTTGACCCAATGAGGCAGCTCTGGTCAGCAGAGTCTTTCTCTGAATGCAACAAAGACATGTGCAATAATAATCCTCATTATCTTGCTTCATGCAAGGCCAATAGAACCTGTCTTGTACCAGACCCATAGTTCTGTCATAACCAAGATGACCATGTTTATCATGCAATGACCGGAGTACTACTTCTCTATACTTCTGAGGAAGCAGTAATTGCGATTTTTCACTGCTGAGTGCTCTTGGAAATCTCCTATACACTAGTCCATTCTGTATCTTGAGTCTGTCCCATTCTTTGGCCAAAAGTCTTGCCAGAGGATGAATATCTGTGTGAAGCATATTAACTTGTTTCTTCTCTAAAGCAGCTACCATCAGCTGACCTAAGGGGTCTTCTCTTTGATCTCTCCTGAGGTCGCTGTTACTCAAAGCTGGTAGCGATGAAGCCTGTAAAGTGACCAGATTACAGTAAGCTTGGGGTATGCTTGCTGCAGACAGACCCAACTTCTGGGTCCTACATTCAGTGTGTTGATAGCAGGTTGCAATCTGACACATAGCTCTCACCCCTGGCACTGGAATTTCCACCCATTCATCGTCGGGGTGTAAATATCCCTGAGGTCTTCTGGACAGACCATCAGCATCTCCATTTTCGTGTCCTGGGCAATATTTCAAACTGAAATTATAGTTGCATAGAGCTGTCATCTATCTGTGGCCAGTAGCATCTAGCTTTGCAGTGGTCTAGATGTATGTCAAAGGATTGTTGTCAGTCTGCACTTCATATTCAGCCCCATAGAGATAGTCATGCAGCTTGTTCACTACCGCCCACTTTAAGGCAAGGAATTCCAACTTGTGTGCAGGGTAGTTTCTTTCTGTGGGGGATAAACTTTGACTGATAAAAGCCACAAGTCTCAGCTTCTTGTCATACTCCTGGTAAAGGACTCCTCCTAAGCCATCCCTCCTAGCATCCACATGTAAAGTGTATGGCTTTGTTGAGTCAGCATATGCCAGGACAGGGGCATGTGTGAGGCAATACTTAAGCTGTTCAAATGACTCTTTGCACTCAGGAGCCCAGTGACTCAGTGAGTTCTTTAGAACCTCTCGGTCCCTTAGGATTTTTCACAAGGATATCTTCATCTGTTTCATCTGCTTTCGCATCATTTCGGAGCAAATGGTTGAGAGGTCTTGCTATCTTTGAAAATCCTTCCACAAACCTCCTATAGTAACTGCAGAATCCCAGGAAAGATCGCAGTTCTGTGATAGTTTTGGGTCTGGGCCAAGATGTCACCACTTCAAGTTTGCTGGGATCTGTGGATATTCCATTTGCAGACACTACATGTCCCACATAGGTCACTGAAGGTTGGAAGAACTTGCATTTGTCCAATGACAACTTCAGGCCTTCCTTCTCAATCCTGTCCAATACCTTCATCAGTCTTTCTTCATGCTCCTCTAGGGTCCTTCCAAAAACAATGATGTCCAGGTAGACTAAGACTTCCAGGAGATGCATGTCCCCAACTGTTCTTTCCATGATTCTCTGGAAAGTTGTCGGTGCATTTGATAAACCTTGAGGTAGGCGATTAAACTCAAAAAACCCCAAAGGGGTGATGAAGGCAGTCTTCTCTTTATCTTCTGCGTGCATAGGGATTTGATAGTATCCACTCCTTAAGTCTAGCACACCAAACCACTTACTGCCCACCAGGCAATTTAGAGCATCTTCAGTCTGGGGAGTGTACTGGTCTGGAATGGTTCGCTGATTCAGAGTATGATAGTCAACACACATGCAAATTTACCCACTCTTTTTCCTGACAATGACAAAGGGAGAGGCATATGGACTTCTTGACTCTTGAATTATCCCTGCAGCTTTTAGTTCTTCCAAATGTTTTCTTAAGTCCTCCAGGTCTTCTGGAGCCACTCTTCTGGAACTTTCCCTAAAAGACCATTCCTCTTTTACTCTTATTTGGTGTTCTGCACTTTTTGCACAGCCCACATCTAGTTCACTAGTAGAAAAACAATTTTTCTTTTTCATTAGTAGCTCTTTAACTCTGGTTAGCCACTCAGGGGGTAAGAGACCACCTCCTATATCAGTATCTTCCAGCTTCAACTTGTTGGCCCTGCTCTCATTCCTTGCCAACACAAGAGCAGGTAAGGGAGTGGCAGCATAAACATTTCCCAAATGCATTTGTCAACGTAGGACAATGGGAGTACTTCCTTTATTCTTTAACCCCACAGGCAAAGTTTCATAAGGATGCTTTAACTTGTCCACAGTCCAAATTTCTGGAACTAGTTCCAGCCCCGGTGGCAAGTTACTTTCTGGATCCGTTTCCATCATGAGAAGAGAGGAAACTGTTTATCCACACATCCTTACTTTGGCTCTCAAGCAGGTGACCTGACCAGGATGAATTATATGCTTTTTCCCAGACAGGGTCCACAGATGACCAATTTCATCTTTCTTACTATCCTTCTAACTTTGAAGGGCACAGAAAACTGGTCTCAGGAGAGGATGTAGTGTTAGGTGTTTCTGGGTCAACTGAGGCATTAGTATTCTTCTGACGAGGTCAGTGTTTTTCCCCACTAAAATAGATGCTGAATCCTTTCCCTTTGGCCTGGGGGGCACAACAGCGAGTGTTTCAAAAACTTCTGTTGACCCAACAACTGAAGTGAAAAATTCTAACTTGAGTGAGACATAACCATCATAAGGGAACTTTGTGTCACTTAGCCCCCAGATCTCCAAATCTTCTAACTTTTCAAGTGGCAAATGCTTTAAGTATTTTTGGTAGATGTCTCTGTACAGAATGGTGATTTGTGCACCAGTATCCAACAATGCTTTACTATACACTCCTTCTATTTTTACTGACATGACAGGGGACGTTCCAAGTAGGCCATCGGGTAATTTCTGTTTCAAGTGCTGTTCAGCTGTACTGCAGTCAGCATGTGGTTGAGGTACCACCAGTTGACCTCGCCATTTTAATGGGTAAGACTCTTGCTTAGTAATGCTTTGCGGCCTCAGATGCTGAGATTTTGGCTGAGATGGCTTTCTAATTCAGTTGTTTACCTCAGATGAGCTAGAAGTGTGCATAGTAGGTAGTTTCTCTCCCCTATTACAAGGGTTTGTGTGGAAAGGAGATCCAGGATGCTGTCTCTTGATGTTAGATTTTATGGAGCTCTTTGTAACTGGGCACTCAGCTGGCTCCTTCACGGAGGCCCTTTGAAGTTTCCCTGCATTGCACTAGCCGATAATAGTTTGTTCACTTTTTTTCAAGTTCTCTGCATTAGGACACTGTCACTTTATATGCCTTGCATCCCCACAGCGAAAACAAAATCCAGTAGGAACTCTGAACATTGGCTGATTCGGTTCTTCCCTGAGTCCTTTCATGGGGGCTCTAGCTGATGTATTCCTCCCTTCAGCTAAAGTTACCACAGCTTTCTGCAATTCTGCAACTGTCTTGGTGACTTGAGCTATGGTGTTGGTCAGGGAAGACACCTGCATCTGCAACTGTGACACCTCTACACTGTGGACACTCTGGGCCACGACTCCTGTTTGAGTAGTGAGCATGGCCACAGGCTCCTGCTGAGGTTCACTCACTGTTTTAGTTGCTGTTGAACACGGAGATTTGGCTTCCAACAGGGCTTCCACTTCCCTCAACTCTTTAACCAACTGAGAATAAGTTAGAGTCTCTTCCCTATTTCTCATGCTCATTTTCCACACAATGGGGTCCATAGCTTGAGCTCCTTAAAATTTGCCCAATCTGTACTTGGTCAGCTACTTTCGGATCCACCCCCTTTTTTAGGATGATCTGGTGGAGTATTTTATCTAATCGCTTAATGTAATCAGATACTTTCTCACCAACTTCTTGGTATGTATGTTCAGACTGATACAGTAGGCCAGCAGCCCTCTCGGTCCTTCCAAACACATCCTGCAGTACTCCTAAATAGTCCTTGGCCATGCAATCTTGCTTACCCATTCTTAGATTGCATATGGTATCTGCAGCTAATCCCTTTAGACTTTCAGCTATCCGCTACTTCTTCTGAGATTTTGGGATATCCCACTCCTCTATGGCTTGTGAAACCTGATCCATCCATGATTCAAAATCTTCCTCTCCCTGAGGTATGGGTTGTTTGCCAGAAAAGAAACGCAATTTGCGATAGCCAAACCCAGTGAATGGCTGTGTAGGCTTTAAGCATTTTTCTACAATACTTCCCAAAGCATTCACCTATAGTATTTATGGGCAGTGAAGCTGCAGCTACTGATGTAAGGTTTTGACCTACTTGGATAGCTTCCACAGATATTTTCTCTGTTGCTGAGGTAGTGCACTTCTCAGGGATTACCACACGGACTTCACTCTCACCTGACATTTGTACACTCTAAGGTATGTGCTCATACACTAAAGTACTTTTCCATTTTAATAAGGCCTTTGTGCTCTGCTTGGTAGGGTCCATAGGGCTGTCTAATAAAAATCCACACCCTACAACTGGTAAGGATCTTGTGACTTGATGTATTTGCATATCAGTCCAGATGACCCCTGGCAACACCAGAACTAAGCAATGCTCTTGACTGAGCATTGTGCTGTTTGCACCACTTAGCAGCTACTTCTGGTTTCATGTTTCTGCTGGATTTGCTTTCCACACATACAGGGGAATAGGGTGGAGTCCAAGGCAGTACAGGCAATCCTGGATGAGCCCCCAAATGTAAAGCACCCGCAGGTATTGCTAAAATAGATATGGGTTCCTTCCTACGTGACTCTGGTGACATCCCTATAGGCCCAACCCACCAAGGTGGCAAGAATGACAGATTTTATTCTAGGTGACACATCTAGTTTAAAAGGCAATAGCACAACTTCAAACAAATTATTTCAACAGTGCACCAGTTAGCAATAAGGCAAAGTGAGATATGCATGCAATGACAACATACATTCACCCTCTTCCCCAGAACTCAACAGAAAAAGGTCTTGACATTCAAACAAGCACAAATAAGGCAATATAAATGAGCAGTAAAGCTTTATAACGCAGCAATACAAACATGGGAAAAATGCAATGTCATTAAGCAATAAAAGAATTATAATACACCAATATAGATATGAGAAAATGCAATGCCATTGAGCAGCAAAATTCTTGAAGGCAGCAGTCCTAACATGAGCAAAATGCAATGTCCTTGAACAATGAAGATTTATAATGCAACAATACAAATATGAGAAAATGCAATGTAATTTGAGCAGTACTAACATCCTCAACCCCCTTGATCAATTCTAAACAGACCAACTATGAAACATTCTATTATATCCTGTTCACTGGCCAGTGACTACTTACAGTCTTGCTGCTGGCATGATGGGGCCCACGTTGGAGCTCATATGGATCCCAGTTATTTGTAATCCACAAAGCATTTAGGGGGCGAATCCACAATCTTATAAAAATGTAAAATGATGGCCAGAGCCTCTCACCACTCCATTGAGATTATCTTAGTGACCAGGCACCATGGTTCCTCTGATGAGAAAAGTAGAAAAATCACCTGCCAGAACTCTGATAATCATCTATGGCTTCTCTGTATTAGGCCCAAAGGAATTCCTTTTCTTGCTGAATCATATGCAGACGTGGAACTACTGGTTTCAGACTTCTCTCCAGATTCCACAAAATACCATCATCCAGGATTTCAGCAAAAGACAGACACAATTTGCTACTTCACTTCCCTGTCCCAAAGCACTAGAAATGAAAATGCAGTCATGCTGCAAGGCCCTTTTTCCCTTCAGCTACCTGTTTCACTCTTCCCTCCTTCAGCCATATCTCAGTCTCCTCTTTCACTTTCAAAATTGTCTTTTATATTCCTGAAAAGAGCTTCACCTTCTGGTGTAATGAAAAACTACAATCTATTACTTCTACATTGAAATATAGTGGGAGCAACAAGTTGGTTTGTAAAATACATTGAACATCTGGAAGAAACAGACAAAAGCAAGTTCTGTAAAACAGAACTGGTAGCAGTAGGTGATGCACTCATGACAGAGGGCCTGTATACTTAAAGGCATAATCATGTGGCAAGACTGTTGCATTGGGTGCAAACATTACAATATTGAAGTAGCTGAGAAACATTGGAAAAATGAGCTACAAATTATTATATAGAATGATGAATCATCTCCAACAATTCAGAGAATAGATGGAAGGAAACCAGATACAGTAGTCTATGAAAAGAAGACAAAAGTAGCATTGATCAATGAAATCACTACACCCAGTGATTACAGTGTCTTATGTACAGAGAGAGACACAAAGTCATAAAATACCAGAATTTGCAGGCAGAAATGGGAGCGTTGTGGAAGAAGGATAGCCAGACAGTTCCAATAGTAGTAGGAGCCATGGGTCTCATAAAAAAATAATTTACAGTCGTATCTAGATATGCTACCTATACATGTAGATCCATATGAATTACAGAAGGAGTCATTTCTGGGCACATTGCATGTACTTCAAAGAGCACTTTTGGCTAACATCAAAGATTGAAACAATAGTAATTTCATGAACTTTAATCATACCCTGACTTAGGAATGGGGTCCATTCCTGTCATAGTATTTCAAAATCCAAAAGACTTGGAGAAATTAAACCTCGGGAAGTGATGAGCTCAGTTTCTTCTTTTCAAGGTACAGAGTCAGTGGTCAAACTGATGCTCCTCACAGATATAACTGAGATACAAGCACTAACTACTTTCTGAGTCCACAAGTTTTCAACTTACTTATAACTCCTCCATCGTCCAACAGTGATATAGCATTGACATAATCATAACTGTAGTCTAGTGGAAAAGCAAATAAGGAGTACAGACATTTATTTATTGTGATGGGTGTCTTTGAGAATTTGGTGTTATTCCTTTCACCAGGGCATTCTCATCAAGGCAGTGCACAGTCCAGAAGCTGACAATCTCAGAATAGATGCTCTCACTAGACACTTCTGGGTTTTTTTTCCTACAAGACTACTATGAGTAAAATGTTCTACAAATGGATCTATTTGCCTCAGTGATGAATTTCCTACAAACTGCCAATCAGGCTGTTCATTAATAATAACAGTAAGTACCATGACAACAACATCAACAATAGCAGCAACAACAGAAATCAACTTGACACCATAAATTGTGATTCTATTGTCCCATGCTGTACAGTATTAGTTGTTGTTTGTCTTTCGGCTTTTCCCGGTTAGGGGTCGCCACAGCGGAACTCCGGTCCGCTAATGATTGGCAGTTGTTTTTTTTTTTTTTTTTATGGTGTCGAGCTGTGGGCCCGATGCCCAACCTTCAAGGAAGGCATGCCCATTCAACACGTCTTTCGAACGCCCACTCGACCGCAGAGAGGACATGCAGACTCCACACAGAAGCCACTCCCAACCCAAGCTGAGACTTGAATGGGAGAACCTCTTGCTGTGAGGCAACAACGCTACTGCTGCACCACCGTTGAAGTCTGTACAGTATTAGTATTTTCATAAAAAAAAAAAAAAAAAAAAAAAAAAGCACATCCAGCTTTACTATCCATCATATCATTTTCCAGTCAGCACCACCATACTTCTCAATCTCCAAGTGCAAGAAGTCCTCACAAAGCCCCAAATAATGGAGGGACAAAGGTAGAAAATCAGGGATACATTTTAAATATTGCTTTTAGAAACTTAGAAAGTTGCTAGAATACTATATTTTATATTAGCATGCATTTTCTGAAGGATGGAAAATCTGAAGCACAAATCTGTATCATTGTTTAGTGGCTTCAGTCTTCAATGATTTGACAAAACACTACAAGTTTTATGAGGAGCAGACCAAAAATATGAAGCAAAAATCTGGAAATGCTATGCAAATCTGGACAGTTGAGAGGTGTGCACGCTGCATGCTATAGAACTAGGACTAGATTATCTCAGATTCATCTGTGTTGCATACCCTAATCATTTAGGAGCACAAGTAGGTGTGCAGTTTAGCAGTACACCTACAGCTAAGGTAAGAAAAACTGCCCTTTTTCATTCATTCATTCATTCTTTCTATAATTAACTGCTTACTCCAGTTCAATGACACAAGGTAGCTACAGACTATCTGACATTCAGTGGGCAGAAGACACAGAAACTTGTTTTGAATAGGGTCCCAACTCATCACAGGATGGACACACAGACACACACACACACACACACACACACACACACACACACACACACACACACACACACACACACACACACATATGTACATGCGTGCCCTGACAGTTTAGAGGATCACCAGTTCACTAATGGCACATTTTGGGATATGGAAGGAAAATAGAGCATGCACCAAATATCCACAGGGACTGAGGGAGGAAGGGCAGACTTTGCATATTAGGCATCACAGCTGAGAAGCATACTGAAGAGCCAAATTCTGTGAGACAGCAATGCTAAAGCACCGTGCCACCACTTTATTAATGCTTTCTTAAATTTGCCTGATGTTAATGGAAACCCTTCTCAATGTCCTAGTATTAACACTTCAAAACAGGAACATTCCCTGTCTGTCAGTCTAGTCTGAAAAATATAGTATTGCCTTTGTATTTTTATTTTTTATGCAGTAAAGAAATTCACTGCCAGAGTCAGTATAAAAAATAAAATCATCCTTTTTTGATCTATCCTGTTATAAAGGACATCACTGACTGACATCCCCATCTACTCACCTACTATCTTCCCCCTGCTGATCTGCAATGTCCCAGTGTATTTTCTTTTTCCCACCCAGTCGTCCAGGTTCCTCTTAAAGAGGGCTAGAGGGGTACTCTGCTTGGCATGAAAAGGGAGTCCATTCCACAGTGGAGTCTGTGGGACACAAATCTATCCTGCCAACAAATTCTATTAATATCACAGACCAGGTTGAGGCCTTCTGTGCAGGTTGCTCGAGTGGAGTTTGACTTGTGGATATGCAGCAACTCTATCAAGGCTGGGTCTGAGATGGCCTTGTATGCCAGACACAAGTCACCTATGAGCAGTGTGTATGAGACTGAGTAGACGGACAGGGCTTTTAGCCTATCTAGGATAGGCATTTGAGACCCTGGATTTTCATGGTCAGGAACATATGTGGTCTCTGGATTTTCATGGTCAGGAACCTCTGTGGTATCTCCAACTGCTGCATGTGCTTGGTAAGGTGCATGCCGAAGGAGGCACTGTACTCAATAATGGGTCTAATATGGGAGAAGTACAGGGATGTTATGACTTCCTAGTTCCTGGATGAAATACCCTTGTTTATGAGGTGGGCCATGTTTAAAGCCTTCCATACAATTGAGGCAGCATGGTGGTCAAAAGTCAGGTTGCTATCAACCTGGGTGCCCAAGTCACTCACAACTGATTGTGTGTGTAATACATTGTTATTAATGTGATAATTAGTAGGGATGCCATTTTCCCCAAAGGGGATAATGATGTATTTCTTGGCATTCAGTTTAAGGCCATGCTTCTGGAATCAGTCATTAGTTTGGGTAAGGCCCTCTTGGAGGATGTTCATATCACTAGTGGAATTTAAGACACCACCCAGCTTGCAGTCATCTGAAAACTTGGTCAGCCACAGACCACTGGTTTTGGCTTGCACCTCAGAAAAGTATATCCAAGATAGTAGAGGCCCCAAGACTGATCCATTGGGTGCACCGCTTGTTACCGGTCTACTACTAGAGGCGGCTTCCCCTATTTTAACTGAGTGGGTTAGCTACCCATCTGGTAACATAGGGGTTGATGTCTAGCTGGGAGAGTTTATCTATTATGCCTGATTGGGGAATAGTGTTGAAGGCTTTGGCTAGGTCAAATAGGTCATGTGCACTGTCTTCCCCTTGTCCATGGCTTTGGTGACTGTTTCAAAGAAGTCAACCAAGTTTAACAGACATGATCTCCCTTTGACAAAACCAAACTGGGTGGGGTCAAGCTTTTGAAGGTTGCCAATATCCTTGTTTATAAGGGCCATGATAGTGCGTTCCATGGCATTGCAGATCAAGCTAGTTAGTCTGATGGGCCTATAATTGCCTGGGTCAATGGATGATCCACCTTTGTGTAAAGGGACAAAAGTGGCTTCCCTCCATTTGTCTGGTATGAAGCCGGTGCTCAGGCTTTGGTCGAATAGGTTGCCTAATGGTGATGACAGTTCTTGCCTGAGTTCATGTAGGATGCAGCCAGGGATGTTATTGGATCCCATGGAGACTGTTTTTGCCTTTGCATTGAATACCTGCTCCCTAGTGATAAGGGGAGGGGGGGCAGTTGCTGGGGATGTCCTGGTTTACTGATGGGGGACAGGAGGGTGAAGTTTTCACTGAACCTGTCTGACAGCAGGTTGGCTATATCTATGGCGTTTGTGTATGTGGTGTTATTGACCACCAGTTCAGAGCAGATTTGGGTGTTATCTTTGAGATTGTGGATGTATGTGAAGAAGGCCTTGTGATTGTCCTCAGTGGATGTGGCCAGTTTGTACTCGAAGTTAGCCTTAGAGGATTTCACCAGTGATCTTATTTGGTTGTTCAGACAAAGGCGATATTGCTTCCAACTTGTCATCTGCTCCTTCTTGGTCCTGGACAGCAGTTTTTTTTCCTTTTATTATATAATTTGTTTATTACTGCTGCCCACCAGACAGGTTTACTCTTCCTTGAGGAAGATGATTTGGTCCTTTCAGGTATTGCTGAGTCCATACAGCTTTGTCGGTGCTCATATAGTTTTTTGGTGTAGGATTGGACATTAGTGCTAGTTCCAGTTGAAGGGACAGTGGCTGTGAAGCTGCTTATACCTGCTCTGAGGAGATTGTAGTCAGCTTTGGAAAAGTTTTTTTGTTTGACCCTGACAAGCGGGGAGGGGTCAGGGGAGATAGTGACTTCAAAAGTAATCGCTTTATGGTCGGATCTTACCAAGGAGGATGACACTGTAGTGGTGCTACAATGGCTACTCATGTTGGTTACAACTAGGTCCAGAATATTTTCACCTCTCATAGGGGTGTCATCCAGCTGATCCAATGCATTACCATTGACGCAGTTGAGGAATCTCTGGGTGTTTATGTTTAGGCTAGAGTAGGTCTTCCACTCTATGATTGGGTAGTTAAAGTCACCCAGGATCAGGGTAAAGAGTTGAATCTTGATGGATTAGAGTAAGTCCAGATAGGTGGAGTGGGCGTCCTGTGTCATGGTTAGGGGTCTGTAGCTAGCTATGATTTGAATAGGTGTTTTGGCAACAGTTGCCTGCACTTAGAGTGTCTCCTGTGTGTCATACCATTTGTAAAACAAAAGAAGCACAGCAGTGTGTAGAATCCCAGAACACAGGCTTTAATGAAAATAAGAGCTTTTGTCAGGTACAAGAAAAAAACTTCTTCAGATAAAGAAAAAAAGTTATCTGTCCTTCTTATACCACATTTGAAATACATCATGGTCCAACAGCCAATGAATCTAAAACAATGATTAAAAATGCAAATTGCTACCTGCAACCCTGATACTAACCCTTTGTTTAGAAAACGTTTTATACATATAAGAAAATAATTTTGTTTTTATAAAAACATATAAAAAACTATCTATATGCTTACAAGTGTATAACCAACACATAAACATTGATACTTACTGTCAAAGGAAAATCTTCAAAGACCAATACACGTAAGGTTCAGTTAAGGCACTTTTAATTGACTTGCCGCAAGGAGACAAAAACATGCAAATACAAGGATTTGTCTAAACTTTTGAGAAAAACAACCTGGCCTTGGTGACCATTAATCCATTTACAAGCGTCTATTGTACAGTGTTACATTTCAAGGTACTCTTCTAATTCAGATACAAACGAATGCTGATTGCAGTTCATATTTTCAAACAGGCTATGTACTAATTATCTGTAACTTCTACAGCGGTGTATTTTCTCACAGCACAGCGGAACTTCTTGTCTAAGTTTCATACAAGTAGCATTGTTTTATTCATTATTTTCCTAACGCAAGCAGAAATCACCTGCTTCTCAGTAAATTTCCAAGGCACAAGCAAGATTTTAGCTAACAATACAAGGTCAAAAAGCAACTGCAGTTTGTACAGATTTATGCAGTATGAAATAGAATAAATGCGTTAACCCTTTTCAAGCTCTAAATGCACTAAGCATATTGCTAATACACACATTAATACATATTTTTCTAACATTTCCCTCCTATTAATACTTTTATTCTACTTTCAAAATAAGCATAAACAGTTTGTTTTCTTCTCCTAACCTCTTCCACTCAGGATTTGCAGTTAAGAGAGTCATTCAGTTTAAACTCATGAAAGCATTTTCAATCTTTTAACAGTTCTTCAAACTCAGCACTTTGATATAAGGTTTCAGAAACTGACATGTCTATAAGGTCTTTAATCAGTCTTTTCATGCAGGGGATACCACAACAAACACATACTCCCAGTAGGAGCATACCTATACAAATGGCAATCAGTATGTTCATTAGGATGGTACCCCACTCCCCAAACCATGTCTGGAAAAAGTCCATCAGTGGGTTTGGGCCTGGTTTGGTCATGGCTGACACTTGCTGAATTACCTCAAGATGATTGTCTATCTCTTGTTTATGGTCAGGAATATATGAACAGCATTCTTCTTGGATTAAAGCGCACATACCACCTCTCGCCACTAGGGTGAAGTCGAGAGCCATGTGGTTTTGGAGCACTACAGTCCTCATAGCATTCAGTTCATCAGTCACCAATTCGAGAGCAGAAAAAGTTGCGTTGCTCATTACTTTGAGAAGTTTTGACAGTTTTCTCAGCTCCCAGATTGATTTCACTGCTCCATATGCTGGTAATATGCCTGCCCACGATATAACACTATCACTCAAGTCCATGTGTGTCAGTCCTTTGCCTAGAGAGTGATGGTCTTTCCAACGTGCATCGATTTGTCCCACTGGATTTATAGGTTTCTTGACGACTTCTCGGACATTTTGAATTTTCCCACGAGGCAAAACTGCAGTGTGTTGTATGGCTAGAACCAGGTAACCCAAAAAAACAACTGCCGGACCAATTATCAGGTAACCATTTGTATGCCTTTCTTCCACACACAAAATAACAGTCCTCTACTTTAGTAGTAACCTTGCTATGAATATACACTCGCCCTGCATGAAACATTTTTCTATCAATTGTAGACAGCTGTTTATAAAGAATAGAATTATGTTTTACTTCATCAAGTGTTTTGTGCATCAATCCAAGAAATGAATCATAGTTTGTATTACAATAAAGATCTACTTTGTTACCTTTAGTGTAACATTTATAAGGAACAGTCACATTGCAATTGCTCCAACCCACCTGAACAGTATCATTTTTATAAAAACACACAGTTCCCTTTTGTGGAACAGACAAGTGCAATGCTATTTTATCTTGTGCTGTAATGGTTGAGGTATCATAAATCAAGTTCTCCCAGGTCTCATTGACCCCTAGGGGGACCGTAGTCATTAATAACCCCCTGTATGCTGTCGGCAAAGCCGTGCAAATCCAGCACTTCGAAACATTGAAAGTCTTAGCATACACATATTTAATTGCCTGGTAAGTGTTAAAGTTTGGATGCCAGTTTATGAGTAACGCTTCACGTTTATTCAGTTCAGTCTGTGTGGCTGGGAAAAGAAAAGGCCACAACAAAAAGATTATTGTCACTAATACAGTTAACAGGATGATTATGCAATACTTCTTAGTAAAGGGTTGTTCTGCATTCCTGTTTCTTCTGGACTATATCATTTTTGCTCTTGGCATGTAACAAGATTTTTGTCCAGTTTAAAGTTTTTAACTAATTTACAGTGCATCAGGTGGATCCAGGAGGCATGCTTCTCGATTTTGACTGCAGTGGGTGTTGACAAAAGCACTTGATATGGACCTCCCCACTTCGGAGATGCCCAATTCTTCTTCTTAACTATCTTCAGCCAGATCCTTGCTCCAGGGGGCACTGCCACTTCTGACGGTGTGGTTCATTCTTTATCTGAAACAGAATTTAACTGCAACAAATGTTTAGAATTTAAAAGGTTTTGCATATACTCAGCTAATGTACTGTCAGCTTCCTGGTCTGTGGGCATGAGAGATTTCCACTGAGGTATATAATAAGCCCTTTCAAAGAGCTTTTCAAAAGGAGTCAATCCTTTTGCATTTGGAACAGTTCTCATGCTCAACGGTGCCAGGGGCAGACAGTACAGCCAATTTCTGTGCGTTTCTGTTATTAATTTTCTTAGCTTACTCTTTAAAATCCCATTATGCCTCTCTACTAGCCCTGCAGATTGTGGGTGATACGCACAATGCTTTTTTAAAGAAATGCCAAAATGCTTACTTAACTGCTGTATGGTCTGATTTACGAAGTGTGTGCCGTTGTCACTGTAGATCCTTTCCGGAATGCCAAATCTAGGGATGATTTCTTTAACAAGAACTTTGGCCACAGTCGTAGCATCTGGATTTTTAGTCGGAAAGGCTTCCACCCATCTGGAAAACATATCTACAATGACAAGACAATACTTATTTTCACATTTATTCAACTCTATGAAATCCATACAGATAGTATGAAATGGATACAGTGGTGTAGGGAAACTCCCTTGCTTGGGCTTTAACGCCCCTTGTGCATGATGTTTATTACAGATGTGGCATAACGAACAAAATTTTTTAGAGTAGTTTGTAAATCCGTACGTCGTGAACACTTGGTTCACCAGCTGTACCATCCCCCCTGTTGGGACATGGCACTGCCCATGGCTCAACAAAGCTGCATATCTAAACAAATTAGATGGCAATATTGGCTTTCTTTCTTTAGAGATGTACAGCCCCTTTTCGAGAATTGCTCCTCGTTTTACCCATCTTTGTTTTTCAACTTGCGTAGTAAGTGTCTGCATTGTCTTTAACATTTCTAAGTCTAAAATCTCAGAGGGTTGTAGATCCTCATTCAAAAGAAATACTTCTGAAGCTGCCTGCTTTGCAGCTGTATCAGCTCTCGCATTACCTTTTAAATCCTGTCCTGTTGCTTGGTATGAGCTGTGCATTTACAAATAGCTACTTCTTGAGGTAACTGAATAGATTCTAAAAGATCTAAAATAAACTGTGCATGATTGATTGGTTTGCCAGTAGATGTTATCATTCCTCGATTTTTCCACTGTTGCACAAAAACATTTACAGTAGAAAAAGCGTACTGGCTGTCAGTAAAAATGTTCACACATTTACCTTTTGCTAAGGTACATGCCCGTGTCAAGGCAATCAATTCTGCTGCCTGTGCAGATAAACTATGTGATAAAGATTTTGCTTCTATAATGTCTGTGTCAGAAACTACTACATATCCTACTAGGTTCTGTCCTGCAGGACCCCTTTTGCATGAGCCGTCCACGTAGTATGTCACCTCGGCATCATCCAAGGGAACATCCGTAAGATCTTTTCTAGGCAGTGTCTTTTGCTCAATCACCTGCAGGCAGCTGTGTGGTGTGCCATCTGCAGGGGTTGGGCAAGGTAGAAGGGTTCAAAATCGTACATTGTTCAATTGTCATATGAGGTTGGCTCAACAATATAGTCATACAGGAAAGATGCCTAGCAGGGGAAAAATATGCTACCTTCTCTTGTAGTAAAATAATCGCGACTGCATGAGGCACTCTCAGTGTGAGAGGGTGGAACAACACTACTGAGGCCGAAGCCTGTACTGCCATTGCCGCTGCAACTACTGCTTGTACACAGTGAGGTAAAGACCATGCCACTGGGTCCAGTTGTGATGAATAATAAGCAATAGGGCATTGCTTGTCCCCATGCTTCTGTGTTAACACTAATGTCATATAACCTTGCTTACAAATCTACAGTTTGGAAAAAACGTTTATGATAGTTTGGTAATCCCAAAACTAATGAGGACACTATTAACTGTTTCAGTTTGCAGAAAGCAGATTCTGCTTCTGGTGTTCATTGTAATAAATCCTGTGCTGCCATAGGCTTTTTATAAATCAGGTTAGTCAACAGTGCAGATTCCAAGGCATAGTTTGGAATCCAACTCCAACAAAAATTAGTCGTACCCAGGAAGGACATAATTTCCTTCTTGGTAGTGGGTTTTGGCGCTTGCAAAATCGCTATTTTTCTGTCCTCATCTAATGTCCTACCTTCCTTGGATATTACATATCCTAGGTATTTAACTTGTTTTTTCCAAAGCTGCAGTTTATTTTTGTTTGCTTTATGTTCTTCAGTGGCTAAAAATTGTAATAGAGCTATGGTATCTTCTTTACAATCTTGCTGGGTGGGGGATGCCAGCAGGATATCATCAACATAAAGCAAAATTTGACTACCTCTTGGTGGGGTAAATCCCGCCAAGTTGCTTGCCATTTCTTGTGAGAATATTGTTGGACTTTCACAATAACCCTGTGGTAGTCGCGTATATGTATACCTTTTCCTCTGAAATGTGAATGCAAACCAATGCTGGCTGTCAGGGTGTATCGGTATCGAAAAGAACGCATTGCTGATATCTACCACAGAGAAATATTTTTGTTGATGTTTTAAGTCATTCAAAAGGGTGTGTGGGTCTGGCACCGTAGGTGCCCTTGGTATTACTGCGTCATTTACAGCTTGTAAATCTTGGACCATACGCCACTCTCCATTCGCTTTCTTAACAGGAAATAAGGGTGTGTTACATGGTGAATCAGGAGATTCCGCCAGCACCCCTTCCTTAAGTAAAGCTGCTATAATAGGTTTGATTCTTACCTCTGCATCTTTTCTTAAGGGATACTGTCTTTTTTGTGGTCTAAATGCTGATTTTTGCGTAATTATAACTGGTCCCACTGTACGAATAAGTCCTACATCTGATTTTCCTGTTGACCAGAGAGTTTCTGGTATATTTTGTAAGGTATTCTCTTCCTCCTTCAATAGGAGTGCTAATGAGCTGTCCTTGCTAGACTGCAAGTGTACAGCTGGGTGGGTCTGAGTTATCCAGTTCAGCTTCTGCATTTGTATTCCCTGTTCTGACAGTTCTAACTCTGTCTGTTTCTCCCATCTTGTGACTTTTTCTCCCAAGTCTACCCATTTCACATTTTTGTCCTTAGTTAAGCTAACGTATGGTAACCGATTAGATTTGTAAAGTGCAAAGAACTCCTGGGGCAATGAACAGCTGACTACACTGTTCCCTTCTGTATCCCAGTACAGATTACGTAATATCAATCTGTTTGCACGATTTCTAAACAATTCTTGCTCATATTCCTTATCGGGTCCTGGTGTGTTACAATAATACAGAGTACAGTGCAACAAATGTTGTCTATCAATGTCAAGGGAGGGGAACTTGCTGATGGCTACGTTCATCAACTCTTCGGTCACCGCCCCTGGACCAGTCATAACCAAGTCCTGGCTGTACCAATAAATCATTTCACCCTCCGATTGCACTGCAAAGGTATCAATTTGTTGCTGTGCTTCCATACCCTGCATAGTCGGAACTACTGCTATACCAAATAGCTGCATAAGGTCTCTGCCCAAGAGGTTTACTGTGCATTTTGCAGAAACAACAATTTTGCTTTTCTGGGTCAGTCCTGAAACAGGATCAGTTATCACAATATTATGGGAGAGGGGCTCCCGATACAGCTGTCCATTAGCTGCTTTCACTAATATGTAATCAGGTGACTCTGAATTCTCTGGCAGTTTGGAGGGATGTATCAGGGTCCGTGATGCCCCTGAGTCACACAAGAATCTGACTTCCCTCCCTTCTACCAGGAGTGTAACTTCTGGTTTTGTGTCTGCTAAATAGAGCTCTAAGCTCAATAAAGCCAAATCCAATATTTCATTTTCTTCACTATCCGTGACTTCTTGCACTTCCTCTATTTCTTCTGTCAGATTCTCTACTCCCTCTATCACATACTCATTTGTCCCTTCTCTGCTATCCCCTTCTAGTGATTCCTGACTATCATATAGTCAGTCCTCACCCTCCTTATCCTCTGTGGTTGCCTTCTTGTTTTTCTTGCAATCCCTTGCCAAGTGTCCCTTCTTAGCGCATTTAAAACATTCACCCCTTTTCTTTCGCCCTTCAAAGTCCTCTAATCGCTGATCAGATTGTTTGTTTCCCTGGGCATTTCTCTTGCCCTTTTTCCCAGACTGTACTACATAAACTTCTGCTCCATCTTCTACAGAAAATACTTGGGCTTTCTTTTTCTTTTTACTGTTAAAATGCCTTTCAGCATGCCTAGCATATTCAAGTAATGACTGTAACCTGCTTGTACGATGATCTACCATGTGCTTTGTAATAAAGCTGCTTACAGGTGCAATACTGCCTTTCAAAAATGCATTCTTTAACTGCTGCTCATATGAGGAATCATGTGTCTGATCTTCAGGAACCTGCATTCCACAATAGTTATTAAAACATTCTAATAGTCTGGCATACTATCGGTCAATAGCTTCACCTTCCTGTTGGATGCATTGATTAATGCAAGTCCAGTCTGCCCTAGGCTTCCATTTTTCAGAGATGCGGTCTGTAAGACCTTTCACTCTGTTGTCTAATTCTGCGCTGCTATGTAGGAGGGGCCTGAGCGCAGCGTCATGGGGATTCCAGTCGCCACTAATCATGTGCCAATCTGGTCCCACAATTTGTCTAACTACTTTTTCTACCTCTTCTCCATTTAAATTATAACTCAGCCACATTCCTTGCAAATCTTCTAAGAACTTTCTAAAATTAACTTTTGGATGGGGAATTCCCTCAGTGGCTTTCCGGATGTCTTCCGGAGTCCAGGGTCTATACACTAGAATAGTTGGGTCCTGACCTTCTTGCCCTGCCTGAGGATTAGGCACTTCTATAAGTGGGCATATTTCTTCTTCACTCATAAATCGTGAATTTCTACCCATTTGATATAACTCAATGTCCCCTTTTGAGTTTCCTGCCCGTGTTCGAGACCTGGTCTTGACGGGATCTCTAATAAACGGTTTCGCTTTTGTAATGTTTCTACTTACAGTGACAGCAGGATCTCACAGGGGTGGACTAATTTGTTCACTTGCCTCATATTCTGGTAAGGGAGGCGGAGGGGCTGACGCTATTACTAAGTTATTGTCCTTATCTAAAAACATTGCTTTTGAACTATTACTCTTTTGTTCCCTTCGGTTTACTTCCTCAATCCACCTGTGTGCCTGAGGAATTCCTAATTTACGTTGCTTTTTTACTCGACCTCTAGAATCGGTTTTAAGCTGTTTGACAAGTTTGACAAGTGAGGATTTTTCTAATTTACCATCAAATTCATACTTATTAACCCATTTTGAGTAGTATTTATTATTATCAGCACGCTGTGACTGCATGTATTTTGCATCTTCGGTTAACGGCGGATTTTGGGACCTTTTTGTACAATTATTACCCATTTTGTTCTACCCTTTCAATCATTACGTAACTCCTTATTTTGTAACGTGGTACCACGGATGTTTTTATAGTCTCTTCAGAATGACTGCCTACCTGCTCTGTTTCCCTGATCTATGGCAAGACAGTAATCTTTCTGTCCCTGACTTATAAACAAAGTCTTAACAGAACAAATACAAATCTATTCCCTGATCTAAAACAGAAAAAGAAGGTAGATTCACCTTACCTGAGCCTTCGTGATTGATCACCTGGTTCGAGTAAACCCGTCCTTCAGTCGCAGATCAGAAAGTGGCTGGCCTCTTTTGTACGACAATTCAGTTGGAGGGCTTTTCAAATAAGAAGAACTGATGTAGTTTCTTCCCCGTACGGTTTCAAGCCACCTGGCCTGTCTGATCCGAGGCAAAGTGAGGGTTTCCGGTCCAAAGGACCAATCTGTCAAAGGAAAAAACTTCAAAGACCAATACACGTAAGGTTCAGTTAAGGCACTTTTAATTGACTTGCAGCAAGGAGACAAAAACATGCAAATACAAGGATTTGTCTAACTACTAACAGGAAGTATGCTTATTCTTATACTATTTTACAAGACATGGCCTTCTAAGCTGACGTAATCAAACACAACTTTTAGCATTGTTCTACAGCAGATGTTGCTCAGATTTTCTGCTGACATGACCAGATTTGTGAGAAACTTTTGAGAAAAACAACCTGGCCTTGGTGACCATTAATCCGTTTACAAGCGTCTATTGTACAGTGTTACATTTCAAGGTACTCTTCTAATTCAGATACAAGCAAATGCTGATTGCAGTTCATATTTTCAAACAGGCTTTGTACTAATTATCTGTAACTTCTACAGTTGTGTATTTTCTCACAGCACAGCGGAACTTCTTGTCTAAGTTTCATACAAGTAGTATTGTTCTATTCATTATTTTCCTAACGCAAGCAGAAATCACCTGCTTCTCAGTAAATTTCCAAGGCACAAGCAAGATTTTAGCTAACAATACAAGGTCAGAAAGCAACTGCAGTTTGTACAGATTTATGCAGTATGAAATAGAATAAATGTGTTAACCCTTTTCAAGCTCTAAATGCACTAAGCATATTGCTAATACACACATTAATACATATTTTTCTAACACTTACCAACAAACATGAAATTAAAAAGTGTACTTGTTATTTTTCACACTGTTTTAATTTTAAAGTACTAGAGATGGAACTACTGTCATTCAGTCCAGGTGGAAAATATGCATTCAAATAAATTTGCCACCAAGTTTCATTTTGTTCCAAGTATAGTTTCCAAGGATCATTATAGGGACTTTTTTGAACTTGATGCACCACCACAAATTTGAACTGGATGATTTATTTGTTGTATGGATAGGACTGATATATGAAATTCCACATTTTATTGAGTATATTAACCAGACTACTTCCTTTTTAAAGTTTACACACACTATTGGTCTGGATAAATAGCCTACTTGGATGTTTTAATTACCAAGTCCCCAGATAACTATGCCCTGAGATATTCCATTTATAGAAAACCTACTCACTCCAACAGCTACCTTCACTATACCAGCAGTCACCCTTTTCATGTTAAAAGGGGAGTGGTAAAAGGGCAATTAGTTAGGGCGGCTCGTATGGTCACAGACTATGATAATTTCCTTCAAGAATGTATGAATAT
Organism: Protopterus annectens; assembly: GCF_019279795.1. NCBI lineage: Eukaryota > Metazoa > Chordata > Ceratodontiformes > Protopteridae > Protopterus > Protopterus annectens. The sequence goes on from NC_056725.1 coordinate 1,359,825,587, forward strand.
ACTTAAAATGTTTTCCAATCGAGGCTACCCACCATGGTTATTGAATGAAATTCTTAATTAGGTGGTTGACAAGTGTAATGAGTGTGAATACAAGTCCCTCCTGCATGTTTTTTTCTGTGCAACAGGAAGATGCAAGTATGGCATCTTTGATGAATATTAATCAGGATATTGTGCCTTGGACAGGTTCTGGTGCCCAGAATATTACTCAGGGCAAAGAAAAAGTTTTTTGCCCTTTTGTTACTACATATACTACATATTATAGTAACCGTTTCCTTATTACTGATATTTTGAATAAGAACTGGAATATTATTATGGGTGACCAGGATATCCAGGATAGACTGGGGTTACATCCTAATATTGTGTATAGGCGTGTGCCTAATTTAAAAAGCATTATGGAGAAGAAAGTGGTTGAGAACAGTACCAACAATGGGAGGATGGTTCCATGTGGAATGTGTAGTCAGCGCAAACACATTTTTATTGGTACAAGTGTCAGTATAAGGGGAAGAAATATTGATATAAAAGGAAAATATTCCTGTTCTTCCCAGTCAGTGGTATATATTGCTTTGTGCTTGCAATGTCCTGCCTTTTATGTAGGCAAGACTGAACGGAAACTTGCACAGAGAATATATGAACAACAATATGATATAGCCCATAAAAAGGAGACTAATGCATTATATTGGCATCTGATTAAGTACCCTGAACATCAGGTCAAATTAGTGGTAGTGCATTAAGTTCAAAAAAGTCCCATTAATGGTTCTTGGAAACTATACTTGGAACAAAAGGAAATATGGTGGCAAATTTATTTAAATGCATGTTTTACCCCTGGGCTGAATGACAGTATTTCCATCTCTAGGACTTTAAAATTAAAACAGTTTGAAAGATAACAAGTACAGTTTTTAAATTCATGTTTGTCAGTAAGTATCAATGTTTATGTGTTGGTTATACACTTATAAGCATATAGATAGTAGTTTATATATTTACTCTATATGTTTAAAAATATATATTTTCTTATATGTATAAAGATTTTGGTAAACAAAGGGTTACTATCAGGGTTGCAGGTTGCAATTTGCATTTTTAATCCTTGTTTTAGATTCATTGGCTGTTGGACCATGATGTATTTCAAATGTGGTATAAGAAGGACAGATAACTTTTTTCTTAATCTGAAGAAGTTTGGTTCTTGTACCTGGCGAAAGTGCTTATTTTCATTAAAGTTTGTGTCCTGAGATTCTACACACTGCTCTGCTTTTTTTGTTTGACTAGTTTTGGTTGCTGTTTTTTGTGGTTCCTCATCATACCATTTGACCAGCCTGGAGGTGTGTGTATCTTTGATAAATATTGAAACTCAACTTCCTTTGGCTTTGTAGCCCTCCATTTGGGGTCTGAAAGTATGGAAGGATGAGTAACCTGGTAAGGCTGGGGTGCTCTCTGCGGCTTTGAACCAGGTTTCCATGACTGCACAAATGTCAGCATCCTCCAGGGTAAGGAATGCTTGCAATGAGTGCAGTTTCATGCTAAGACTCATAGCGTTTAGCAGCATGACCTTTAAATTTCATTTAGAAGAATTTTTCATGTTGGTAATTTTATGCTCATGACTTTGCCTAAAAAAAGAACTATGGGGGAGGCAAGAACCTTTGCCAGAAGCCTGAAGCTCAGGGGAGACAGATGAAGGCCATCTCTGGCAAAGCATTGTGGTCTGTCAGTCATGTCCTCCCAGGCTGTCAGGTACTGGATCCCCTTGGAATGACACCGAAAACTAAGCCAATTGGTAAAGTCAAGCATTTTCTGTTTGTATTGAGGCATCATTCTGGGTGATGGTAGGATGCTGCTTAAGGCTAGGGACATACCTGCCTGGCACACATATTCAGCGAGCGCAATCATGTCTCTTTTCATATAGTCTAGAGAGGTATGTCTCAAGTCATTCATACCAATATGGACTATGACAGAGTCATAACAGTACCTGTTGTTAAGAGACTTGAGTGCGTGCGTGATATGGAGGATTCTAGCACCTGACAAGCAACTTACTGTGACTTTCTCCTTGTCTAGTCTGGTGAGGGGCACATCTGTGTGTCTCACAGTAGAGTCTCCTGTGAGTAGTATGTTGGGTTTGTGGTTGGGCCTTAGAGGCTGTGAGACACAAACGTGTGTACTATATGTGATGCTTGGTGCTGTGTGTTGTGGTGTGCATGTGTGTTTTTGCTTTGGAGGTCTCTTTTGTTTGGGTATATTTTTGTTGAGAACCTCCAGATATGTAGGAGTGTGTTGTACAGGTATGGGTAGTGTTAGAGGTGTGGTGTTCATACTGTTTGTGCAGACAACCTTCTCAGTGCCAGATCTACTGGCTTGTGACTGAGACAGCAAGATTTCTAGGTTCTTAATATTATTGCATCTCTCACATATTGTGCTCCTAGATGTTAGTATTAGAGGGTTGTCCATGTACATAAGGCAGTTGCTACACTGTCTCAAGATACCCATATCAACCAGACTAGCATGAGAAACTATGGGAAATTGTCCATCCATGCTTGTCAAAATCTGTGGAAGAGAGGTCAGGGATAGTAGAGTGGGTACTATTGTTGGAGATTGCCTGTAGGTGTGAGTAGGGCTGGATAAACTCAATACAGTAGCTGCAAGCGAGGGCCTCGCTTACACAGGAGTGCTGGTAAGGGAAAAAATGCAACTGAGATACCTTGCAAAGGGTTAAAACAGCACAGCGGCGGTGCACGACAGCCAAATAAGCACAAACCCACGCAAATGCTGGGCTTAAATACCACAAAAACAAAAGTAAAATAGAAACACTGGAATTGATGAATCAACCCTTGTCCCTGAGCTTTTGGCTCAGCACCCTATGCCAGATCAGTTCCAACCAGTTCACTCACTCCCACTAAGTGCAGGCAGGCCCTGGCCAACACAAGATGGCATGGGAGGAAACACAGGAATCATACAAACAGATCTGGATACAGCAGAAGCTGTAACCAGACTATGCTAAAGATATTTAATCTCTGTTTAGGTTGATTTAACTCAGGAGAACAGATACACATGTAAATATAACAGTAGCAAACAAGAGCAAACTGATTTAAACAAATTAACCAATAAAAAAGCTCAAGTGTGAGCCCTGTTCCAGCAACCTTCAATCAGACAAGTCCTAACTGCACACTCCTGCCACTAGGGTGCAGGGGAACCCTGTCCAAAAAAGATGGTCTGGATTAGTGCTCACGTTATACAAACAGAGCTAGATTCAGCAGGTTAGACTCTAGTCTGTGCTACAGCAAACAAAGCCAGAAAAACGCAGTTCAGGTAAGCAGGCACAACAAGCCTCCAACCAGCAATTCCCAGCTCAGAAGGGCAGAATCTACCCTGTCCTCCCACAAGAGTGTAGACCACAAACCTTCTTACTATAAAATAACTGGCCTGAAGCCCAATTGCTTAAACCAGAACTAAGACACTTTTAGAATAACAGGCACTTAGCCTTCAACCAGCAATTCCCAACTTAGAAGGATGTAAATTACCTCTCCTGCCACAAGGGTGTAGACCACAAACCTTCTTAATGTAAAACAACTGGCCTGAAGCCCAAGTACTTAAACCAAAAGGCTTAGAATAACAGTTACAATTTAATCAGGCTACTAACAAGCAGCAATAAATGCAGTAGAATAAATGCAATTGAATACATTTAAGAATAAGCAGCAAAAGCAAAATAAAGTAATAATGTAGGAAGAAAAACAAATATAGTAAAAGCAGATGAATAAAGTACAGTTTTTTTTAGGTTAAGATGGAAGGGATGAAACAAGATAATTAAGTGTTAAGAAAATAAGGGGTGGGCCTTCCCAAATGATCTCTCCCTACTCAGTAGAATGAGCTGATGAGATGGGATTGGGACCAGATGTCCAAAATGAGATTTATACTAGGGGCGGGTAACTCAAAAGCCACCAAATTTAAGAACACAACAAGGACTGGGTGGGAAGGAGGAAGAAAAATGTAGCCAGAGATGAGCAATATTCAGAGCAATGCAGACCACACAAACACTTCAGCTAAATACAGATATTTCTAAATAAAAGAGAAATGCTGTTTCTCAGTTCCCCCCACTAATTAGTTGGCACTATTCACAGTTTGCAAAGGAATTTTTTTGTTAACTTTTTTACATGACCCTAGCCAAGAACTCTAAAAATGTCAACAGAACAGAAAACTTAAAACAAACGAAATACTATAATAAGATACAAAATAGAAGTGATCAAACCTTAAATGAAGAGCTTTAAATTAAAATTAAATGTAGCCAGAGATGAGCTATATTCAGAGCAATGCAGACCACAAACACTGTCAGTTTAAAAGCTATTTAAAGTAGTTGAAAACTTTTTTATCTATGGAATAATTGTGGCTATTTTAGTTTTCTGAGCTTGCAAAGTGTAATAAAGTAATTTTTACCATGTTTTTGCAAGAAAAAAGTGACTTTTAGCAGTTTTAAAAATGTACCTGCTTTTGCTGCTTGTTTTCCATGGGAAAGAGGCACCATTTTCAGCTTGACCATGGAAGAAGCTGCTAGTCCCATGGCCAGGCTTTCTTCCAGCCACAAAAGAAAAAGTTAAGCAATCACCCTTTGCCACCACAGCAGACTAGCAGTTTGCTTCAGCTACAGGTGTATGACAGCTGTGGACAAGGCTGGCTTCTCACACTACTCATCTTTTACCCTGGATCCCTTTGGTGTAGTACCGACAGCCACTATGGACCAAGGGTTAGCCACTTCCTCTATGGCTGTGTGGGGTCCCCTCAGTGGGAGAGGGAATGGGGAAGGCTTCCTTATTTAGTCAGAATGCTGTGCCCATCCTTGGGAAAGCTGCTGCCATTAACAACAGTGTTGGCCCTATTTTTTTCTGTCAAAAGGAAACAAAAAACTAAAATGTATCTACTCCTCCCCAAATTCCTCTAGAAAGGAGTAGTTAACTAGATTTGGCTCTGGTTTTAATTTAGGCAATTGGCCCTTCTTATAAGTTTTTTTTTTTTTTTTTTGTAAAAGAGAAATGTTCTTTTCCTGAAGAGATTCAAGATACTGAATATGGACAGGGAGATGAAGGGATAGATGCAGGGTTTTCTCCAAAGAGTTCTGATTTAGAATCAGATAAAAAGCACAGTATCTGATTCTCCATATGGGAGTTTCTCTGTCTCTGATACTATTTCCAGAATATGCCAGTGTTTTCAGTGGTAGAACACTGAGGTTTCTCAGTCCAAAGTATTATGAGCTGTTGCAGATACAATGTCCAGAACCTTCACCCATTCCTGCAGTGTTAGCTTTGGAGGATGTGTGTGTGTGTCCCTGCCTGCAATTTTCCTGACAGCCTGCTTCCCCTAAAATGGCTGATAGATTGTATAAAGTTGCTCAGTCTTTTAAATGTATATACACATCCTAAACCTGACCCAGCAGCTATAGTTTTAGTTAATCCTACTGCTGCTAACATTTATTTAATTCTAATCGTATACTTTTTGACAAGGATGTGAAAATAATTGATAAGTATGGGGGGAAACTGTATGCTTCTGCAACTTTTATTTTCAGAATTTTGAATTGATAGGTCCACATGTTAAAATTTATTCTGACTAATTGTGAAAGTCCGAGGAAGATTTTGTCTGTAGTTTCTTCTTTGAGGAAAATCTGCTTTAAATTGTTTAATTTCTTCCATTTTACAGGTCACAACTCATTGTTTAAAGTGTGTGTATGACTCTCTTGATACTGGTACTGTCAAAATGAGATTTTAAATCCTCCTCTAGATAGTTAGTTTTTCTTCCTTCTGCTGCAGAAGTTATGAAAAAGTGTGATGAGAGAGGCAAGTTGACACAAGGAATCTGTAAGATACTTCAGCCCTCCTTTTCAAAATTGTCTAAGGGATTCTCTAACCCTCTCATCCAGTTTTGGCAAGAAACAAAATAAACAGTCTCAGCAAAATGCTGGTAAACAGACATTTAAGGGGGAATAGCAAAGGGTTTCCAAAAAAATATATACAGGGATCCCTGAAAACCAAGGACAGTCCAACAAGTCAGAATGACTGTTTAAGGGACATTGTTTACCCCCACCTTGGCAGATCCCATTTCCCTTCTAGATAGTCTGAATCTCCATTTTTCTGTTTGGCGACAGATAATTTTCATGCATCAAGGTTAAAGATGGCAGGAGGAAGAAATTCCTCCCTTCCAGGGGGTAACGCCTCATCCACCATATCAGACTCTTCTGTGTCTCAATGTTCTTCACACATGTTGGCCCACTGAGTGACAGAGCCAGTTCCTGTTTTCCAGAATGAGAACTGTTTCTATTCAAGGATGCTTTTGGTGCCAAAGAAAGAAAATGCTTGGAGACCAGTTCTGGATCTTTAGTTCTTTTCTAAATCAATTTGTGATAGTGCCCAAGTTCAAAATGCTGTCTTACTTTTTCTTCCTCATTTAAGTTTTCCTGGTACCACTAGATTTAAAAGGTGCTCATCGTCACATCTCTATTCATCCAGATTTCAAGTGTTTTTTAAGTTTCTGTGTGCCTGTATCACATTATCAGTTCTCTGCCTTACTCTTTGGACTATCCAGTGCACCAAAACTGTTCACAAAGCTCCAGTTATATAGTTCATGGCAGATTACAGGGTATCCACGTTTCCATATTTAGACAATTTGCTTATTTGTGTAAAAGTTGGGATTCCAAGAGAACATTTAAAAGTCTTTTTTCACTCCTTCACACAGGTTGTGTATGTGGTATGTCTACTAGACACCTCAGTTAAAAGAGCTTTTCTTCCAAAGAAAAAAAAATAGATCTATACCTAGATCAATTTCTAGAGTTTTCCACTCAGACTTTGGTCACTGTGAAGGAATACCTCAGGGATTTCTGGGTCTCATGTCATCCATTTTTCTCATGATACCCCTGGCAAGACCCCACATGAGAAAGACACAATGGTATCTGAAGTCTCATTGGTCTCAGCACAAACATCCATTATTTTTTTCAAATCCCAGTTCTGGGGTTTGTCAGAAGAGAAATCACGTAGTGGAAATAGCAATACTTATCATCACACCCCTATCCATCCAGACCTCAGGTGTTTCTTAATTGTCTGTGTTTCTGGATCACATTATCAGTCCGGTACCTTACCCATTGGACAATCCACTGCAACAAATATGTAGATCCAGTTATAGCTCATTGCAGGCTACAGGGTATCCACATTTTTCCATATTTAGACAATCAAGATTCATATATTAGCCATTTTAGCTTGTCTGCCCATGGATCTTCCTATTTCAAGGCATTCTAATGACAAAATGTTTTTGAAAGGGGTTTTGCATAAGAAACCTCCAAAAATGTGGCTCTTCCTTTGGATCTTAATTTTGGATTAGAGAACTACCACTTGCTTCATTTGAATAGTGACTGGTGCACACTGATTTGGAGAAACTTCAATTGACAGCCTGAAAGATTCAGTCTTTACTATGTTTAGGCACTTTCCTTTCGTTTTTTGAGGATGTGCAGCAGGTGTTAAAGGAGGTCAAAAATTCTGCTACTAGTAAGTCTTATGTTTCAGTAATGGATGAGGTTTTCTAGGTGATGCCTAAAGGGAAAAGGGGGGTCCATTGTGGTTAAGTTCCTCTGGTCTTAACATTTTATTGTGAGCTTCTTCAGGATGCCTTAGCATATGTGCCCATTAAGGTGCATTTAGTGGCCATCTCTGTATATCTGCCTATGGATCCCTCATTGTCTTCTTCTTCTTCTCCTCTTTTGGTAAAACAGTTTGTGAAGGGAATATTGCATATAAGAACCTCTTGCAAACAAACTTCTCCTTTGTGGGATTTCTATTATGTTTTTTTTTAAAATGACCTTACTACTATTTAAACCAGCAGCTCATAGTGATTTTACATTCTTAACGTGGAAAACTGTTTTGCTTATTGCTCTGATGTCTTCAAGGGTAGTTTCTGAGATGCATATCTCATAGTGGGACAACCTTTCCCGATATCCTCAGGTATAGGGTTGCGATACACACTAATCCTTCTCTAATGCTGTGAGTGGTGTGATTTAGGAATTTGATCTCAACCAGTATAAATTTCTCCCTCTGTTCTGTCAGGTCCCTAGAATTAAAGATTAATGATAATTTGCAACTTGGATGTGTTTCAGCAGCTCAGATCCTACCTTGACAGGACAAAGCCCTTTATGAATGCCAAAAGGCTTTTTACTTCCTTCTATGGGGCATTGACAGGCCAACCTGTCTCTAAGCAAACAATTGCATATTGGTTGTCCTTTGATATTGTTTTTTGTTACACCCACCACATTGAAGTGAATCCAGGCAAGGTAAAGACACATTCCACTAGGGCTTTTTCCTCTTCACTAGCATTTTGGAAAGGGGTGGACTCTAGAATTATTCTAGAGGTAGCAACTTGGTCCTTGGTCCATATTTGTATGAAGCTCTACAAACTGGATACCTTTTCTAGATCCAGAGCAGAGTTTTGCTAGTACCATTCTGCAAGTGTGCCTGCACCGTTATCCTTCCTCCTCCTGAGTTGGGTAAGCTCTGGGAATCTACCCATATGCCAGTAAAGCAGTGTGTTTTTTGAAGATAGTACAGTTGCATAAGTTCCACTTACTTGTAACAGTAGACATTCATAGAACAACACTGGCTTACTGGCAGTACCCTCTCATCACCCCTTTAGTTGATTTTACATCTTTTATGGTTGGTGGTTGCTGCTGTTTTTTGTTCAGCAGCTTTTGGTGTGTGTTTTGGAGGTGGTGGAAGCTTTGGTTTGGAATAGTAGATGTTCACAAATCTTGTATTCATCCATCTGCTCTTGCTTTGGGGCCATGCTACCACATTTATGGCTGTTGTCTGTGTTTGTGAAGGACTTCAGTGCTCTGGCAGCAGACTGGCCCTTCACACCCACAAATAAGTAGGGGGTAGTAGCATGAAGCTTTGAGAGACTGCCAGAGGGAGGGTAGCAGGACACTCCTACCCATATGATAGTAAGGCAGTGTGTTCTATGAACATTTACTGTTACAGGTAAGTGGAATGTATGCATTTGTGCTTTCTGCTGCTCACTCATGTAAAACTCAGCAACTTTATATAACTGAATTTGTGAAAAAAATTACATCACCATGAAAATGAATGCTATTTTATTTATCAATCAAAAATTCTTCAAATACACATTGACTACAAAATGTCATTATTGAGTTTTGAGTGAGTGTGTAAGATAGGTGAACTAAATTGAGATTTATTCATCTTACGTACTTCCCAACAGTTGGATGTCTAGTGAGGAGCAAACTTTGTATTTTCTTCCTTTACCATTCAGTCCTACATGTATGCTGATTTTAGAGTTTGCCTGATTTTTTTACGGCATTCTCCTTGGTTTTGACCTTTGCTCTCCAAGGTAGGTACTTGTCTTTTTTAACCCGATACTGGCACAAATTAGTGTGTGTTATTTTTATAAGTCTGCTACATACAAATTTGTTTTTCTCCCTTATCAATAGCTGTTATATCACATAATTCTCTCATTTTTTGCATTTCCAATTACATTTTCCTTGTCTTTGCCATGGAAAGGGCCTGTATTTCCTCAGCTATTCCCCTTTTGGTTGCTTACAGCATCCTCACTGACAATCGCTTCCCCACTGTTTAGGTTTTGGTCTGTAGTGCTAATGATTCTTCTGCACCATTTTCATCATTTAGTAAATCAATCTGTGACTTTCCCCTCCTTTTTTCACGTTCCTTCCAACTTTTGATTTCTACTCTTGTTGCATTTTAAGATCTGATACTTCATTTTTGGTTTTCCCTATTCTAGCTCTTTTTGTCACATTCTGTTTTCTTCCTTTTTTCCCTTCTTTCTGTATAAAAGATCAGATGTATTGCTCCATTCTGCTTATATTACCATTTTTTGTAGTGCATTTATTTCTGTGTTAACATTTTTATTCTTCCCAGAGTAAAAATTCCTCTATGTCTTCTCTATAGTGAAGTCTTGGAATGTTCCTTTGACTATTATTCATATCTCTCATCTTCTTTTCTCAAGACTTTTTGACAAAATCAAACTAAAGAGGGAGCAAAGATCCACAATTATGAACAATTTTTAAATATTATTCTAACTCACTTCAAAAGTTAATAGAACAACAGATTTGATATCAAGATGTGCTTCCTGAACCATAACAAATATGAAACTCTAATGTCTGGCATTATTGACTGACCATAATTTTCAGTGACTTTCCAAAAATATATATGAGAGACTGCAAAAGTATGCAGCAAAATCGGGGATGTTCATCAAACTTAGAAATAATTGAGAAGTATGCTATTATCACCTTTTTCCACTAAATCATTTGGTTCCGTGCCCCCATTTTTATACTCTTTGTATTGTAAATTCCCTTACTATCCCAGCCGTAACATTCGTATAATGTGTTATTTTAGGTGGTATATCTCTTGAAGCACTTTCTGTTTCCTTTCATTTCTGGTGTCTGTGTAGACTAATTTTCTGTTAACTCTCCCAAAGTAATTTAATTAAGACTTTTTTTTACTAATTTCAGCCTCGGTTACTAATTTAATAACACAAAATATTATAAATTGACAGCATTTTTTTATATGTATCTCTGTAACTCTGTGTTTTTTCTTCCCTTAATATCCTTTGTATTTTTTATACATTTGCTAACCGGGTAAGTCCTGTCACTCTTCTTATGTGCATTAAGAAAACGCTGAGGTTTGGGTGTTCGTTTAAGTAGTTTATTGTATAGAAATACAAGTAGTTTATTGTACAGAAATACATCAGGATGGATGGCAGGAATATTAAACTTAAACAACCTATCTGACTGACTACATACATACATACATACATACATGCATGCTTACAATCTGGCTGCTCACTCAAAATGGCAGTCTTACTTGCATGTGCTCGGTACTTGTATGCATGTGCTGACTCACTGGAAAGCTTCTTAAAGGTATATCACACACACTCATCTACAAGCCCACTGGACAAATTTGTCCCTTTTTAGGAGTCCTGTCCTCTGCAGACCTGTGGGACCAGGTATGTTTTTCCAAAGGCTGCTGTATATGTTCATGAACTGTTTCAGGAAATGTGAGGCTGTCACCTGAAAGATGCTCAGCAGATCCCAATAGGTCAAAGGAGAGGGCACGCTATGCATCCCCCTTGATTCTGCTTGTGGTAGCACAGTTAAACAATGTAATTTACAGTCTCCCTGTCCATATAGAAGCAGTCCACAATCCACTTGTCAAGCTGGTGGTATGCCAGGCACTATCTGCACCTCCATTGTTGGTGCACATGGCCATGATACTCAACACTGCTGGCCAATATTTCAAGCATCACTTCCTTCAGGTACACAAATTTCTTGGTATAGCAAAAATTGGTATGTGCAATGGCACAGCACAGCATGTTTATCATTTCTGAATCTGTCTATCATTTTGGATGTCATCATTTGTGTACACAGTGTGGCTTATTTGCATGGGGTCTCTTATTCCATGTCATTATGTACTCATTAGCATGCTTTGCATACTGCTCTATTTTTCCATTTTACTGTTCTAGTGCTAAGGTTATTATAACATATTGTTAAGAAGTTAGGTAAGCTTTTTGTATTATTTTACTACAGAATGAGAGCTATGTCAGGATATGCTGGGTTTATGATTCTGTTCTTTAGAGAGTTTAATATTATTTCTGACAATGACATTTTCTGCTTGGCTGGTTACAGTTTTGTTTATTCTGTTTTCATTTTCTTTTTACTAGTTCTGGCTACTGATTTGTCTAAGCTCAGATTCATACTCTTGGGACTTGTTTTGTGTAGGAGTATTTCGGGGTAGTGTGGTGCATGCAGTGTATATATATTTTTTTCTTTTAGCTGAACTGGGGTTGACTTAGGGTTTTACAGTAGTGTTTCTAATTGGTCAGGAATGGATGACACACACAGCTTGTGTATAAATGTGTTGATAATACAAAAACAATGTCCATAAATAAGTATACTCGCATCCAGAGATAAAATGCATAGATTCGTCATGCCATAATGTTTAGATTACAGAGTTTGCGTGGGTTTTATCCTGGTAGTCCAGTTTCCCTCCACATCCAAAAACATGCAGTAGGTAGATTGGTGACTCCAAATTGTCTGCAGGTGTGTATGTTTTGTCTATCATACAGAAGAAATGCCTGGCAAGGTATTTCTGTTCCCTTCTTGTTTAATAAAGTCTGTAGATGGTGAAGGCTGTTCATGGGGTTGCTAAAGGAGTCAAATACAACTGGATAGCAATGGATACATAGACAAATCATTAAGATAAGTTTATTTAAACTAGCAAACTTACTACTTTATTTATATGTTTTTAAATTCTCGGTAAAATTACAGCCAAGGAAACCATCAAGAAGTTCCAGTCATACCCCCCCTATTTTTTTTTTGTCTCTCTTGCTTCATTCTTACTTCACATACCTCACTGCCCTTATCTATCACCAGGTCTGTCAGCACCTCATCTTACCCCTGGACTAACTCTGATTCTTGAATTGGTGTTAGTGTCTTGCCATCACTATACAGACAATGGATTTTTTTCTTCATGACCTGCCCTAGTTTGCTATCTCCACACCTTGTGCTTGCCTATTTTTGCCTGAGGGCTAGTCTCCCCTTCAGAAGTACCTTGGATGAGGGTTCCTTCCTCCCTCTAAAATAGGCATGCCCATCCCTCCCTTCCAGTACCTCAGAATTCTAGTTAGCGCTTTATCCCTCTATCATGGCTTAGCCATATCTTCCACTCTTGGTTAAAGATTAATAGTATCCTCCATTAAAATATCACCTCCACATATTCAAGTAAAAATGTATGATCATCCATCCAGTCTACTAGACTAGATTTAAAGATTGCCAGGGAAGTACTCTGCTTAATATGTAATAGGAACCTCTTCCAGAAATGGTGAATACATTGGGTTAGGTACTTGTCAGACAATATGACTTTGTTAAAATGATGATGTAAGTTTAAATCTCTATAGTGGCTCTTTGTTATACCACAGGTTCTGTTTAGGTAAAACAGTTAAAAAACTGTGGGGACATTCATGCCATGTAAGGTCAAGCAGAAATCACCCCTTAGGAGCCTATATGACACAAAGTAGAGAGATATGACTTTTTAGTCTATCATAACAGATAAGGGCAAACTAGAGTTGAGATTGTTTGGTGAGGAAACATTGAGGTCTCTTGAGTTAGTTTAGGTGCTTAGTATTATAGAGATACCACGGGAGATAAACTGTGTAAGGAAGAATGATTTATAACAATGGCAGAGATGTGTTGGTCAAAGGAGATTTTTTTTTTTTTTATCAACAGAGGTGCCCAAGTCTCTGATGGCTGGATCAAATTTAAGTGTAATGTTATCTATATGGTGTTTGGAATGATGGAGGAATTATGAAAGGAAACTGTACTGTATTTCTTGGTGTTGAGGTTAAGAGCATGGCAGTACACCAATCATTCGTTCAGTTGAGCCCTTACTGAAGCGTTTGAGTATCAAAGTGGGATTTGATAATTACAACTAGTTTTCAGTCATCTGCACAGTTGGTTAGCCATAGTCTCTTAATATAAGATTTCACACCAGATAAGTATATGGCAAGGAGGGCAGCCCAGGGCAAAGCCTTGTGGGACACCAGTAGTGACATTTTTCCATCTAGAACAAATATCTCCAACCTTAACGATATAGGTCATATCAGATAGTCAATTAGCTATGCAACAAACTGTGTATGGATTAAAACTGAATTGAGAGTGTTTGTTAATAATCCCAGCACTGGGGATAGTGGTGAAGGCACTGGAAAGATCCAAGTAGGCAGCAAGGATGGTATTCCCTTTATCCATGGCCTCAGTAACCCTTTTGAAGAACTCACCCTGTTTGTGCAGATATGATATGCCTTTCACAGAGCTGAAGTGGTGCTTATCCAGGGGATATATGGTCACATATATTGATAGCCTTACAAATAAAATGAATGAGACTAATAGGCCTGCACTTCCCAGGGTCAACCGAAGAAACACCTTTATGGAAAGGTACCACAACAGATTTGATCTGCAACTTAAGGATGCAACCAATGAAAAAATTCAGCCAGAAAAGTTGATGGAGGAGGGTTTACTAAGTAAGCCTTAGCATTCCTCAACAGACATCCAGGTATAGAGTCAGAACCCATGGAACTGATATTTTTAATTTTAGAAACTACTAAAAGGAATTTGGTCAAGAGTGATTTTGGGATAGGTGGTGTGAGACGCATGGGGGTCAGAGAGGAGAGTGGGTGGACTGAAGTTGGGAAAGAATTTTTCTGCAAGAATATTATCAGTACTTTTGAAGTCAGAGAAGGGAGAACAATTTGATAGCTAGAGATAAGGTCAGTGCAGAATTGTTGGTTGCTTCTATCCTTCTTAGTATAGCTGAAAAAACTTTATGGTTGTCTTTTGAATTATTAAAGAGGAGATATTTATTTGTTATAAGGGGTAAGAAAAGACTGTATATGCATACCATGTTTAGCATTAGGCACATAAATATGCAGCTGTTTGTCTATCACAAGCAAACATGCCTGTGAGGAATTATGGCTTGAAAAACAAATAACAAAAAACAAAGAAAACACCACAAACCAAGAGCAGAATAAGATAAATACAACAGTCCAGGAGCAAGTTTAATAAACTCTAGTGCCTCAGCCAATACTGCCTTCAATGGAATACAAAACGTGTTGCTCAACCATGCCTTTTATACAATAAAAGATCAAAATCAATAAAACAATTAATTAATTAAATTAAAACTTTCCAATTACATGACATATTTATCCCTACAGGACTTAAAGTCCAAAACTTCAAAATAAGCAAAGTTTTCTTGTATAGAAGCTTGCTTTTAACATCACAATATTCACTCCTTTCTATTTTTTTCTAAAATAGTGCCTTGCAGAGCCACTGGGTCACCATTATGATACTTTAAAAAAATGTTGTGCAAGAGGGCTTTCATATTTTCAGTTTTTTATATCTCTAACATGCTCTTGAAGACGAAGCTCAAAAGCCCTCTTGCTCTCCCCTATATAAAACTTATTGCATAGGCACTTCAGTGCATATACAATACATTCAATATTGCAACAAAAATTAGCTAATACATTAAATTTCGTACCGTTAATATATTGAAAAGTTTGTACTACGTATTTACAAGAAATACATTTTCCACAGGGCAAAGTGCCTGTTAAACGTAGACCATTATGTATACTAGGACATGGAATTTTAAATTTACTATATACCAGTCTGTCCTTGATACTGCGTCCCTTTCTAAATGAGAAAACTGGAATAGTACATAAACCAAAGAACTCTCTAAATTTCAACAAATAACCCCAATATTGTTTTATAATTGGGACCACTTTATCACAATAAATCATACGTCATAACCATGTACATTTTCTTTTCTTCTTTTGTACAATCCACATGGTTTTTACTCAAATTATTATTGTTCTTCCTAATATTTTCATTCTTAACCTTGCCAAGTGCCCCCTTCACAGTACTTTCTTCATAACACCTTGCAATAAACATTTCTAATGTTTTATTATATTCTTTCTCCAAATCATTCTCATTACTACAAAGACATTTAATTCTCATACATTCACCATATGGTAGTGATTTTAAAAGATGGGGGGGGGGGGATGAAAACTAGTGCCATGGAGAAAATGATTAGTATCTTCACATTTTCTGTGTATTGTGGTGGATATACCTCCACCACTAATACCTTCTAAAAATAAGTCTAAATAAGTCTAAGAATACTACTTGTTCACCACAGGCTGAAATTTCAAATGTCAAACCATATAAAATATAAAATATAAGCTTGTCTATGTATCTATAATACTGACAAACATATGTATTAAATAATTCATTCTTATACAGATATTCATGTTCCAAAAGGCCCATCATAATATTGGCATACATGGGTGCATAGGGAGCACCCATGGCTGTACCCTGCTGTTGGTGATGCAGTGTACCATTAAATTCTTTTTTTTTTCAAAAAAACTTTTTATTTTTGTTTCATAAGAAGTAACAACAGTAGGGTGAATAACCAGTAATAAGTTGTTGATACATAAGGAAATAAATGCTGAACACTTAAAATTAACAGAAAACACTGTTGAAATGTATAACCTCATAACCAATTATAGTGTACCATTAAATTCTAAAAAATGATGTTTTAAACTAACTTCTATCAATTCAACAATATACATGGATACAGGACTATCACCCAGTGTGAATCTTAATGCCTCAACACCACAGTTATGCTTAATACTGGTATATAAACATTTGGTATCAATCACTAACCAAAACATATTCTCTTCCAACTGGGTGTCTTTTATTTTACTCAAACAATCAAACGTATCATGAATATATGAAATTTGTTTTTTAACTACATTCAACAAATAATTGTGTAAAAAAAATGCCAATTTTATGCAGAAAGTATTTACACGCTGACACTATAGGTCTACCTGGGGGATTGGTCATATGTTTATGTATTTTTGGCAAACAATAGAAGGTTGCCGTTTCGTAACCTTTTATATCAAATTTCTTATCAATATCATTTTTTGTAAAATATCCTAATCTATTTCCCTTTAGCAACAACTCCTTATAATCTATAAGAGCTTTTTTTATAACATTCAATATCAACTACACTGTATATATTCCTGTCATTTAGATGTTCATAACACAACCTAAGATAGTGTTCATAGTGTAGCATTGCCAGTTTATTACCTTTATCCGCTGGTTTAAAAATTATATCTTTCTTGTTGCTCAATTTTTGCAAGGCATCCCATTCACCTTTAGTTAAATTATACCTCACTTGATTTTTACATTTAGCAAACTCGCAAAAATATTTTCGACTGAGTAGTTTACCATGATTGAAAATTGTTGAACCCTTCATGCTTAAAAGGGGGAATAAATTGTGTTTTACAAGGCACATCCATATTTAATTTGCAATAAGCATTACTTTCACCAATTGTATCAGGTTCTGAGAAACATGAATAAAAACTTACATCAGTATCATCAGAACTATCTAATACATATTCATTAACATTTTCACTATCCATATCATAAAAAAGATGTAACTTTTTCACTAAGCAAAAAATTTCTTTTTTAATCATGTACAGTCTTGGTATAACCGTTGGAACGAACTTAAGACCAAGATTTAACACAGCAACTTCACAGTCATTCGGGGCATATCCCGATAAATTAACTATGTAACCAGTGTTCAAAAAAGAATTACTATTAAGTTCTTTTAAATTTTTATACCTTGACTGTTGTTGTTGTTGTTGTTGCTGGTATATGTTCATTCTTTGTTGTTGCAGATAACCATCTCTTTGTGGTTCAAAGGAACTTCTGCCCCGCTTTTTGTTGTTTTCCTCCTTTTTATCACAAAAAGTCTGATTTAGATATTGCAGTTCCTGTGCTGCCAGTAACACAGGATAATCCGTATTGTCACTGTCCCAATCGGTGGATTCTTCTGTAAAATCAGAAGGAGCACCTCCATTTTCTAACGGCTTTATATGATCTTCCGGAACTCTAAAACATACATCTTTGCGACACGTTTTCTGATTGGTTTTCCAAAGAAAAGCGGAACCATTTTTATAATCACCCAAGTCTCTTAAGGGTTTTTTTTTCTTTTTTTTACAGCCAAAATCTGTTTTTCTGATAAAAAAACAAAGAAAGCATGGAGCAGTGTCTATGGGATGAGATATATGTAAAGGAGTTTCATGCCAGGCCTAAGCAAACATGAGATGTACATCAGTTCCTTACACGATAATATGCTATTACTTGGAGAATTTCTGACTAGAAAAATGGGACATAAAAGATAGGTATAACCAAGTGTTACAGTTTACCATTTGACATTTCCTTGAATATTTACTGTTAATGGTAAGTATCTTATACAACTAGTTTTTCAAATGGAACTTCTTGTATGAAAAACTCATTGGATCTTGAGGAACATTTGAAATGAAGCTGCATTACAAATCCTCCAAAAATAATGATTCATATCAAGGCTTCAGTAAAGAAAGTGATTCAACAGTGGCAGGACAATTTCAGCTTTGTAAGGAGGCTGTCATTAATGCCACCTACATTTAATACAGCAATTGACAATAAGTTCCTCAAATTATGAATGTGAACAGACTTAAAGGCTCTTTCAATTTAGAACTTCTGTTCTGAGTAGGAAAAGCATCACTTCACATCAACTTAAAAGAGAAAAACAAGGACTCTACCAGCCTTTCAGAGTAATATCCTTTTAAGACCACTACAAATCAACACTGATAACACTACAGTGATGTGGTACATTAATAAGCATGCGCTTTTAA
This sequence comes from Protopterus annectens, assembly GCF_019279795.1. NCBI lineage: Eukaryota > Metazoa > Chordata > Ceratodontiformes > Protopteridae > Protopterus > Protopterus annectens. The sequence continues at coordinate 1,359,843,851 of NC_056725.1, forward strand.
GTGTGTGCGAGGAACCATCAGTAAAATTGTCTGACGGGTTCATTCAACAGGCAGATTTCTCTGACTAAGTAACAATGACCACATCCTATATTCTTTCAGTTTGCCAAAGTTGGACCAGTTTGCCACTCATCTGAACAGTTTACTACCTTTGCTCCATCTTTCACAACTGAACTGTTTGGAAACTGGATGTTATGTCTTCACTTCAAAGGGTCCTTCTAAAACAAAACAGTATAAATTAAAACAGATCCTTATAGTACCAGCTGGGCCACAGCCATGTTTATTATCTTAATGCCACTCACTTCTCAACCACCTGGACAGTTATTGCTATAGAATAATCTACTGACTCAACAGATGGGCAAAATACTTAAGCCAGACTTCAAATCACTGAAATTTGCAGCTTGGAAGACAAGATTCTAATTCCACAAAGTAAAGTTTATTTTCTGCAAAAATGCTGAACATTTTAAAGGAAGACAGGAGATGCAGAACTAGGAATTCATACCTTCAGAAATGGAAGAGTCATAGTTTGGGCATTACCTAAAAGTCTTGATTATTTGAATTGTCAGTACTAAGAGGGTTGTACTATTTCAGTCCTCTGTAATTCTTGAACTTTTGGCCTTTCCAGTGCCAGGGCAGCTGTACTGTTTCAGTCATTTCAAGCTAACTTTGCCTGTTCTTCCATATTTCATACCGCCATCCACACCAATCAAAACCATATTTCTGCAGGTTAGCACAGTTGTATAAGTAAATTTACCATAACAGTAGATGTTCTAATAGATTACTGTCTAATCTATTTGGGTCCCATTCCCACCTGCTGGCCAGCTTTTCAAAGCTTAATGGCACTCTATACATGCTCCAACTGTCAGAAGTTCATGCAGAGCTCCATATAAAGACAGCTGGAATGCAAAAGGCTTCAGGATTTTTTTTCCCTAAGAAGGGAGGTAATAGCCCTAAAAGGGAGAAATGTGAGGAAATGTAACACAAAAGTTTCTATATATATATATATATATATATATATATATAAAGGTATGCATATCCATACCCTGGCAATACAAAATAAAAAAGACCAAAAGAAGGAGGCTGGGGGGAGGGACAGCTGTAACAGTGAACAGAACTTCTACTGTCATGGTAACTTTACTTACACAAGTGTAATACATTCAACATTTTATCACTGTTGTAGTAGCCTAAACTGTTTAGGTAGATTACCATAGCCTAGCAACCAAAAGAAAGGAAGATGTAAATTAAGACACCAGGATCCCCTAGAGAATGGACATGGAAAAGGAATCCCGTTTGAAATGCTTTGTAAGAGTAAGGAGGACCAAGTTACTGCTGCTAGAATACTTCTACAGTACACCCATTTTCTACCAAAGCCTGAGTGGAATGGGCCCTAACACTGCTTAGAAGTAGCTTGTTATGTTGAGAATAGCAAAAAGAAATAGCATGAGACAACCATCTAGAAATGATCTGCTTTGACATTAGCTGTCTTTTCCTCTTACTTTAATAGGAGACAAATAGCTGAACACCATCCTTGAAGGACTGAGTTTTGTCTAGATAGTATCTGAGCTGCCGGTGGGCATCCAGAACTAAAGAATGCTTCTCCCTTGTTTTGGAGGTCAGAAACAAAGACAGGGAGATTAGTAGACTCAAAAAAATGATAAACCTAAACCAACAAAACCAAGAAAAACAAAGTCCAGGAAAGGAACACAGAACCAGGAAAAGTTGAATCCTTTAATGAATTTCAGCAGAAGACATAAAACAAGTGCTTTCGCTCGGTGAAGTACCGAGCTTTCTCAAGTTAGCATTGAAATGCCAAAAAATCTTTAAATAGTACCTTCTAGGTCACCTAATTGATTAATTAACACAATTAATAAACAAACCCCCTAGGAGACTTAAACAATGCTGCAATGCTATGCAATTGTCCATTAGAATCATAAAAAATATATACATGAGAATCATACATAAAAAATCTTGTTGTGAGAATGTCACAAGTTCAATGATGTTAACATTTCAATAAATAAAAATAGAAATAGAAAATAAAAATGAAAATAAAAGTGAAATAGAATAGAATCCAAGTGTGGTTAAAATACATGAATGTGTAACAATAAGTGGCATGTAAAATTTAATATTTAATATTTAATATTTGATAAATAAAATTAAAAATAATTAAATAATTCTGTTATAAACGGGCCATCCTTAACTTGAGAACACTACCAATGTTAATGTTCTCGTTCAAACCCGGGGGTCTTCCTGCGTCCAATGTGAGTTGCCAAAGAAGTTCTCTGTATTCCAATGTTGTCTCCCAATCCCCACCTCTAGCCTCTGGTATTACCTGTTCTAAAACAAGGAACCCAAGTTCAAAATTAGAACAAGTAAGAGAATGTTTAAAAAATGCATTAGAATCCTTTTGTCTAAGTAAGTCGTAGAAATGTTCGTAAATTCTTTTTCGCAAGGGCCTTTCAGTTTTTCCAATGTAAAAACTGGTACAGACTGTACAAAGTCCTAAATAGACTACTCCTTTACTTCCACAATTAGTATAACAGTTGGAATTAAAAAGAAAATTCCTGGAAGGAATATAAAGTGTCGAAGCATTAATAATGGCATGACATTGTTTACATGCCCAGCATTTAAAGGTGCCTGTTTTGGAATGTAGTATGTTAACCCAGGAGCAGTGTTTCCTCTCAAAGAGCTCTTTTAGGTTAACATCTCTCTTTCTTACGAACCTGGGATGTGTTGGTACTATATCCTTCAGTTCATCATGAAGTGTTAAAACCGGCCAATGTCTCCTTACAGATTCCTCAATATCTGCGGAACTAAGGGAGTAAGTGTAAATGTAATTGCCATGAAGGTCAGTTACATCCTTATTATTACCTATGTTAAAGGATATACCTTTACCTAAAAGCAGGGGATATTTTGTTGCTCTGTTGTCTATGACATCCTGTGCCAAAGCAGTAACAAAGGAGGGGGGATATCCTCTCTCCAAGAAAAGAGATTTCAAAAAATTGATTTCTTCTAAAAAATCAACAAAGGTGCTACACATCCTAGAGACTCTGATGAACTGCCCCTTTACAATGCCTTTCTTTTGATAAAAAGGATGCCCACTCTGGAAATGCAAATATGAATTAGAAAAGGTGGGTTTCCTGTAAAGTTTAGATTGGAATCTGTGGTTGTGATGGTCTTTGAACAGGGTGACATCAAGGTAGTGTAACTCATTTTCACTAATACTATAAGTGAAGGCCAAAAAATGAGTGGTGGAGTTGAGGTAAAGAAAAAAGTCCAGGAACTGGTTTAATGTTCCATTCCAGAGAATACAGATGTCATCTAAAAACCTTTTATAGTGTGTTAAATATTGAGCCCAAGTGGTGGAAAAAAATTAACCTTTGTTCCCATCTGTGTAATACTACATTGGCATATAATGAAGCACAGGAAGCGCCCATGGCTACTTCTTTTCTCTGTTTGTAGAGCTCTCCATTAAAATAAATGAAATTATTCTTTAGAACAGTTTCCATGAATTCCACCAGAAGGCCAGTCACTTTGTTACTAAGACCAGCTTCCAAGGATAATACTTCATTAAACCATTCAAGGCCAACCGAGTGTGGAATGCTAGGGAATAAATCTACTATATCTATAGTGACCAATAGGAGTTGAGGTTGAAAAAGAGAGCATTCAATACCTTTGAGAAAGTCCCAGGAATCTTTACACACATGTTCTAGAGAGAAACCAAATTGCTTAGTAATGTGGTCAACAAATTTCCCTAAGGGTTCCGTTATACTTCCTGCTCCTGAGACAGTAGGTCTAAACCCCAGGGGATCCAGACCTTTATGTATTTTTGGAATTCCAAAAATAATCGGAATTTTAGGTTTATTGACATGTAAATAGTTAAACAATCTTTCGTTTATGACACCTTGTAACAGATGGTCAGTAAGCATAAAATTAATTTTGGAAAAAGCAAGGTTAACTTCATTTCTAGAGACTATCTCATATTGGTCCGAGTCCTGTAACATGTCGTGGAGGTGACTGTCATAATCGGAATTATACATAAGAACAATCCCACCACCCTTGTCGGGTTTCATGACCCGAATACTTTCATTCTTAAGGTGGTTTATAAGTCTGGCTCCTTGTTGGTCCAAATTAACAGGAATTGAATTAGTTCCCTGAGTGTGTGCAATTCTGAGGTCATTCTCAACCAATTCTTCAAAAACCTTAATTGAGGGGTGTGTGGGAGGGTTAAAGGTACTGGACCTCGAGAGGCCATTAGTGACATAGGTTTGTTCTTTGAAATAAAATGCCAGGTTTAAACTTCTAATAAAAAGTTTTAAATCTACCAAATCTTTAGCAATGTTAGAGGGGCGCAGGGGTACATAATGAAAACCCCAGGTGAATAAATTAAAAATATCCTGCTTCACATCTATTTCTGTATAGTTGTAGACAATGAAATATATATATAGAATATCTACTGCCTAATTCAATAACCAGATTGTGTACAGATTCAATTTCGACACCCATGTTGGTATCAACTATTTGTGTCCATTGCCCCAACTCTGTGGGAACTGTTTCTGTCCCCTCACCCCCGTTCTGCCGAGGGGTTGCCGAAAATCCTGGAAGGAATTTTTCCTTCCTTTCTCGGCCAGTCTTTCGCTCCTCCGGGGCGGTTCAATGGATTGCTCAGAAAAATTGTTATCAGGTGCTTTAACCTGGTTGTTTTTATAAGCATCCTGCTTGTTATCCCAACGTGTCCTATACGAGAGAGGGTAAACTGTGCCATCTCTATATTCTATGACGTCCCTCTCAAGCTTACGTATTTTACGGTTGAGAATCTTGACACAAAATTGATCGACCTCGTCAAAAACATTGTCATAATTAACTTTACACTTGCAAAATTACAATCATTAACCAAGGAATTGTTTAAAACATTTAAATCATTTAAAAGAATATCAGCCTTCACCTCATATTCAGTAATCATAACATTTAAGATTTCTAGTCCAGCTTTATCAAATATTTCACAAAGCTTCTTATGGTAGAAAGTTCCCGGTTGAACATTGTTGGGAAACTTGTAGCAACGTAAACCTTTCGGTACACGTCTCACTCTCACACACTCTCTCAAGTAGTCAATCTCCAACTGGTTGCTTTTGAAAGCATACAGTTTATCTCTCAGTTCATTAAAAATCATGTTCTATATTGTTGTAATTGTTGTGAGTTACAGTATCTTGGTTGAATGTAAATTGACGACCTGCCCAAATGTTGAAGTTAAAATCCTTAAGCTGTTTATCAGATCTATTAGGCTGGAGAGAGCGTGTGTTGTTGGCGTGTTCAGAATTGGAAGTTCTGATCTGTGCTGGATTCACCGGAAGTGGAAAGTACGAGCCACTAGTAGTTCCTATTAACGAAGCTAGTGAAGACTTTTTCTTTGGCTCCAGACCTTGCTGTTGATTACCAGGTAACGAAATGTTGCCATCATTGTTGTCTTTTAAAAGGTTAGTAAGTTGTGTAAGCAAGGAAAGAACTTGGTTAAATTCTGTGCGAGTCACTGGACCGTCTTCATGGTCTTCTCTCAGAAGCTGAGGGGTATCAGCGAAATTGACTGGTTCAGCTTCCTCAGCCATGGAAAGCGTAAACGTAACTCAAAAAAATGATAAACCTAAACCAACAAAACCAAGAAAAACAAAGTCCAGGAAAGGAACGCAGAACCAGGAAAAGTTGAATCCTTTAATGAATTTCAGCAGAAGACATAAAACAAGCGCTTTCGCTCGGTGAAGTACCGAGCTTTCTCAAGTTAGCACTGAAATGCCAAAAACATCTTTAAATAGTACCTTCTAGGTCACCTAATTGATTAATTAACACAATTAATAAACAAACCCCCTAGGAGACTTAAACAGTGCTGCAGTGCTATGCAATTGTCCATTAGAATCATAAAAAATATATACATGAGAATCATACATAAAAAATCTTGTTGTGAGAATGTTGTCACAAGCTCAATGATGTTAACATTTCAATAAATAAAAATAGAAATAGAAAATAAAAATGAAAATAAAAGTGAAATAGAATAGAATCCAAGTGTGGTTAAAATACATGAATGTGTAACAATAAGTGGCATGTAAAATTTAATATTTAATATTTAATATTTGATAAATAAATTTTATTATTAAATATTTAACACACTATAAAAGGTTTTTAGATGACATCTGTATTCTCTGGAATGGAACATTAAACCAGTTCCTGGACTTTTTTCTTTACCTCAACTCCACCACTCATTTTTTGGCCTTCACTTAAAGTATTAGTGAAAATGAGTTACACTACCTTGATGTCACCCTGTTCAAAGACCATCACAACCACACATTCCAATCTAAACTTTACAGGAAACTGACCTTTTCTAATTCATATTTGCATTTCCAGAGTGGGCATCCTTTTTATCAAAAGAAAGGCATTGTAAAGGGGCAGTTCATCAGAGCCTCTAGGATGTGTAGCACCTTTGTTGATTTCTTATCCCCCCCTCCCTTGTTACTGCTTTGGCACAGGATGTCATAGACAACAGAGCAAAAAAATATCCCCTGCTTTTAGGTAAAGGTATATCCTTTAACATAGGTAATAATAAGGATGTAACTGACCTTCATGGCAATTACATTTACACTTACTCCCTTAGTTCCGCAGATATTGAGGAATCTGTAAGGAGACATTGGCCGGTTTTAACACTTCATGATGAACTGAAGGATATAGTACCAACACATCCCAGGTTCGTAAGAAAGAGAGATGTTAACCTAAAAGAGCTCTTTGAGAGGAAACTCTGCTCCCGGGTTAACATACAACATTCCAAAACAGGCACCTTTAAATGCGGGGCATGTAAACAATGTCATGCCATTATTAATGCTTCGACACTTCATATTCCTTCCAGGAATTTTCTTTTTAATGCCAACTGTTATACTAATTGTGGAAGTAAAGGAGTAGTCTATTTAGGACTTTGTACAGTCTGTACCAGTTTTTACATTGGAAAAACTGAAAGGCCCTTGCGAAAAAGAATTTACGAACATTTCTATGACATACTTAGACAAAAGGAGTCTAATGCATTTTTTAAACATTCTCTTACTTGTTCTAATTTTGAACTTAGGTTCCTTGTTTTAGAACAGGTAATACCAAAGGCTAGAGGTAGGGATTGGGAGACAACATTAGAATACAGAGAACTTCTTTGGCAACTCACATTGGACGCAGGAAGACCCCCAGGTTTGAACGAGAACATTAACATTGGTAGTGTTCTCAAGTTAAGGATGGCCAGTTTATAACAGAATTATTTAATTATTTTTAATTTTATTTATCAAATATTAAATATTAAATATTAAATTTTACATGCCACTTATTGTTACACATTCATGTATTTTAACCACACTTGGATTCTATTCTGTTTCACTTTTATTTTCATTTTTATTTTCTATTTCTATTTTTATTTATTGAAATGTTAACATCATTGAACTTGTGACATTCTCACAAGATTTTTTGTGTATGATTCTCATGTATATATTGTTTTATGATTCTAATGGACAATTGCATAGCATTGCAGCACTGTTTAAGTCTCCTAGGGGGTTTGTTTATTAATTGTGTTAATTAATCAATTAGGTGACCTAGAAGGTACTATTTAAAGATGTTTTTGGCATTTCAGTGCTAACTTGAGAAAGCTCGGTACTTCACCGAGCGAAAGTGCTTGTTTTATGTCTTCTGCTGAGATTAGTAGACTGACTTAAGTCAAACTCTGAGACCACTATAGACATAAAAGGATTAGTTCCGAAAGAAAGCCTGTCCTTATGGAAAATGAAATACGATTGACTCACCATAAGAGCTTATAACTCGGATACTCTCCTTGCAGAAGTCAGAGCTATGAGTAAAACAATGTTCCATGTTAAGAATCTCAATTCAGCCAGATGAGCCAGTCAGATGAAAAAAGACTAAGCTTTCCAAGAACAAAGTTAAGATCCCAAGTAGAAGCTACCTCTTTAATAGGTGGATGGGTATGTAAAACCCCTTTCAAATACTGCTTGACTTGAGGACATGTAAAAGAGGGGGAATCCAAGGGCAGACAAGCTGAAATAGCTGACAAATGCACCGTGTTAAAGGAGAAAGAAAGGCCAGGGGACAATAACTCACACAACTAATCAAGAACCCACGGCAGCAGGGCCTCAAAAGTTCCTGGGTCTTGAATGGCACCAACTACAAAATCACCTGTATAATTTCCTAGCAGCATTTTTTGCTTCCTTCAATACCTGTTGCACATCCTCAGAAACAAAAAGTTGACAAAAATATATCAAAATTCTGTCTTCCAGGCAGTAAATCAAAGAGTTTTCAGGCTGCTGTGTATCAAACACCCATAAATTGTATGAGTAATTCCAGCCTGTGGGGAAGCCTGTGGTAATTGCTCTTGCCCAGTTTCAAAAGAAGGGAGAACCACTGTTGCCTGGGCCAAAAGGGAGTTTCCACCATAATCTTTGAAGAGTCTTTCTGAGTCTTTAGAACCCCCTGGATATCAGTGGAAAGGGTGGAAAAGCAGAGAGGAACACTCCTATTGATGGGAGTGAGAAGGCATTTGTCTTCAGGGCCTGCTTGCAAGGAATTATGAAGCAGAATTTATTTAGTTGTCTGTTCTATGAGGAGGGAATTAGATCTATTTGAGGTATTCCCCACAGTTGTATCAATTCTTAGAAGACCTCTGGGTGAAGTTCCATTTGTGAGAGTCTGTCCTGGTCCTGCTTAACATGTCTTCTGTAATGTTTTGTTCAGATGGAATGTATGAAGCCTGAATAGACAAAGTGAGATGAGTTACTGCTTCCAGGGCTATCATAGCAAGTCTGTAAATGAAGTAAGGTCTGGTACTCCTGTTAGTTTATACCACGTCACTGTGGTGCTGTTTGTGAAAACTTATAAAGATCCTGGAGGCCAGAGATGAATTAGGGCTTTCAGAACATTTATTACTGCCATCACCTCTTTGATATGTATACACTTTTGTCTGTCCTGTTTATTCCACAGACGTTGCACTCCCCACACTTGGTCTGAAGTATTAGTTGTGACAGACTGAAGAAGAGGAGGAAATGAGAATGGGAGACCTGGATTCCTAGAGAATTGGTCTTCCCACCATATAGCCTCTCAGCTTACAAACTCCAGAATGGGGATGTGAAAAGATAAAGAATATAAATGCTGAGTACTGACTGCCTTGAGGTACCACTGGATTTTTTCATGTGAAGTCTGGTCAGGAAAATTATAAGATTGTGGAAGACGTGTATTCCAAAATCCCAAGAAAATCCCTGGGAGATACCTGGCTTTGCTTGGGAATCTCAGGAAGACCTTTGGGAACATTTGTACTTTGTATGGAGGAAGACAGGCTCTTGCAAAGCGCAAATAGTCTTCCCTGTGCAGAATCTAAGACATCCAAGAAAAACAGTTCTCTGGGAAGGGATGAGAGAAGATTTCTGTAAGTCCACTTGAAAATCCAGACCGAGTAGAAGATTCTGAACTCTTGCTAAGGACTCTTGACAACTGGAAAAAGAGTCTGCAAATATAAGACAATCATCCAGATATGGAAGAATATGAATGCCTTGAAGTTTGAAAAAAGTGATAACTTGGTGCAGTAGATTGTCCAGAAGGTAAGATAGAGAACTGATAATGTGAGTTGGATACAGAAAATCTTATAAAATGTCTGAAACACTTGCCAGTGGGAATGTGGTGGTAGGCATTTTTTAAGTCTAGTTTTAACTTTAAAGCTAGAAAGGGTATAAGGGGTAACAGAGTCTGAAGGCATAACATTTGAACTTTGGGACATTGACCAAAATATTGAAAAAGGAATGGTCTAGCACATGCCACCAAGTCCCTTCTTTCTTTGGCACCAGAAAAAATCTTGAATAAAACCCTTTGCCCATCCATTTTGCAGGCACTGGCTCTATTACTTCCTGAGATAATGTTTGTCCCATAACTGGGGGCAACAGGGATAATTGGTTTGCTTGGCAAATAGTAATCTCATGGAAAGGAGGTACAGACTCCCATTGTCAGCTGTACCCCTGTTGAATGACTTTGAGAAGCCATTTGTCTGAAACAATCTAGTGCAACAAAGGAAGATTTTTACTCAGAAAGAGGGAAAGATTGCCAGGGCAGAAGGGGCAGGGAGCACTTAGGCATTCTTATTTTTACACCGTCCTTTATTTTCAGAGGCTTTCCTTTCTTTTTGGAGCCTTCTAACCATTGATTTTTAGAATCCTGTTTGTTGCTTGAAATCCATTTGTAAAAGTGAGCTGAGGTAAAAGGAAATTTTTATTTGCCTTAAAAAGGGAAGGTTAGAAAATGTGGGTCACCCTTTGAATCAACTTTCCCCTCTCATCAAATGTCTTAAGCATCGCAGCTGCAGGAGGGCCAATCAGGACTTCCTTGCCCAGGGGAGAAGTAAAATTTTCAGATCTGATGTTATCCTTTTCATTCTTCCTCAATATGTGGGTTACATATCTGACCTCAGATCTGACTCGGACGCATTTTACAGACTTTGGATCCAACTCTCGAGTTCCTCCCTCTACCCATAATGCTCTCGTCCATCCTTATTGCCTCAGATCTCATTTGCTGCCATCTCGCACAGGCATAGATCCACTCTCATAGTGTTTTTCAGGTTGTGTAGTAAGTATTTGTGGGTATTAAAACCACTTTTTTTTCTGGTTAGCTATTTACTTTATAGATCCTCCCTCTCAGTAGTTCGATTTTATTCTATCCATTAGTTATCTACCTTATCAAGGTAACTTTCACATACCATTGTTCATACCTTTCTTTATAAATTTACTCTTTCCTATTCCTTTTTCTTATCCAGATAAATAGGGTATTCTTAACTACCATTGTTGGCAGTCCTACTTCCTATAGCCTTAATTTACCTTAAAAAAAGGTTAGTTAGATTTACTTTCTTTTCTATCCTATTTCCTTTTTTGTGTTGATAGCTAATATGGATGAGAAGCCTACAGGTTTTAAAAAATGCACTTTCTGTGGACAAAAAATCCTGAACTCATATACCCACAGGGAGTGTGTTTACTGTTTGGGAGCAGCACATTTGAGTATTAACTGTATCATTTGTCCCGCATTTAATTCCAGGGCTATTGTGAACAGAGGAAACAAACTAGTCCTCAAAGGATTATTATCTCCATCATCATCTTCTTCCCCCGGGCTCAAACCCTCAGCAAATCATCCAAGGCTCTGTCAGAGCATAGGAAATAATCTTCACCTAAGTCTCCGAAAACAACTTCACCCTCGGATTGTCTACAAAAAATTCAGAGATCATTGGATCCAAGTTCGTTGCATCCAAACAGAAAAACTACAGATCCTAAGTCTCTGGATCTGATACTTATTTCAGCCAGTCCCACTATTCAACCTATAGCGCTGAAACAATTGAATCCGAATCCTAGTACTTCTTATACACTGAGAGCTCAATCACCCAAGTTTGTGGTTGACCCAATTTCTCCATGGCTCCACTCTCCACTAATGTAAACTCTGAGAAAACACTCCATACCTCAGTCTACTACCTCATTTGTCAGGTCCTCCAGGAGACTTTCTGAAGCAGAAGTGGATAGGATGATGAGAAAGTTCCTCAGAGCTCAGACCCAGATCGAGGTTATACCAGCTCTGTCTCCCATTGAATCCATGAGCCTTCCTTCCACTGCCCATACAGTTGTATCTCCTTCTCTGATCTGTCTTTCAGTTTTGGAATCCCAGGATCTGAGAGTTCCAGGAGTACTGGTGTTGGAGCCAAAGGGAATTACATCTTCAGCCCCGATGGTTTCCCTGACCAGTTCTGCTCCTATTCCTTCAGATCAGGATGAGTCTCAGAGAATCAGAGTCAGCTTCAGATCTTTGGGGCCAGGACCTACTTCAATGATGTAGGATCCATTCTTGCCCCTCAGAGCCTGCCTACATTGGACGTCGTGCAGACGACAATAGCTTCTCCAAGTCCACCTGCCTTTGAGATTGTGGAAAGGGTGTTCTCTCTTTCAGGAGATCCAGTCACTCATATGTTCTCGGATCCTACCCCCTTTTCCTTTATGGTTCCGAGCTCTGATCCCATCAGACCTACTCCACAGGGACAGCCAGTTCCATCTAGCATCCAGACAATTCCCATGAAAGAACTACCCCTCTCTTTGGACACCTCCTCAGTGCATCCCAATGAGGAGGTTCACCAAAAGAGAACATGCAAAAGGAGACACGTAGATTCCCCCTTGGAATCTCTCACTGAAGATACTGACTTCAGTGAAGGGGATGAGCCCCCAGATAACCACCTGATGATGTCATATTTGGAGACATTTTGGAAATCCTTAAGCAGAAAGGTGGTTGGCCACCAGATAATCCTTCCCTGAGAAGTCAGTATTTCTGGATGCCTTTGGTGCTGGGCCATATACATCTTGGGTGACTCCCCCAGGTGTTGAGCTTATCGACCTAGTCTCTCACCAGGCATGGAAGAAACTGGATTCTGTTGAACCTATCCTATGCCATCCAGACAAAATTTTAGCTCCTCCAAAAAATAAATCTCATTGGAGCAAAGGAGTCCCTTTTGATGCAATGATTGTGGTAGCAGCCACCAAGAAAGAGCTAGCAGAGTAGAGCTGCTCTCTCCACCCCCCCAACAGACAGTCCAGGGCATTGGGCAAGTTTGGAAAGCACGTGTTTGCTCAGCAACCTCTGCCTTGAGGTCCTTGAACTATTTGGTGCACTTTACGAGACTGCAGAAGGATTTGACCAAGGAACTCTCAAAATCTCTCTCAGATTCCATATCTGTAGAATATTACAAAAGATCATCTTCACAGCTTGCCACAATTTTATCTATTTCCAGTGTGTCCATGAGGTTGATTTCTCATGCAACAGAAGGCATCTCATGGGCTACCAGTTCAGGCATTGCCATTAGAAGACATGCCTAAATGCAGTTATGTGATTTTGTGGAGCCTTTCAAGTCTTCTTTCATCAGTGCTCCCTTTGATGGAATATCCTTGTTTGACCCTTCTTTGAAAGAACTGATTTCCCACAGTGAACAGGATGAAAAGACTCTGTCTGCCATAGAGATTTGCTTTTCTACCCCTCAACAATCCTTTTTAAAGAATCAAAGAGGAGGCAAGGAAATGTGGTTCCATAAACCAAGGGATCTTTCCAGGATTCATGTGGAGACAACTCCCTCAGAGGCAGAGGAGGGATTTCAAACTGAAGACGCCACCTTCATGGCAGAGGATGCCTGCAAAATCAGGGTTTCTGAGATTCCTTTCCAGATAGACCCTTTCAGCACTCCTGAAGTACTGCCTGATTGCCCACCTCTGGAAGCAGTGAGGATGTTTGTCCTTGCACCCAGACACCTGGGTTGCCATAACAAAACATTCTTGGGTACTAAAAATAATATCCAGAGGTAAATTTATACCATTTTCCCAAATGCTGTCTTCCAAAAGAAGAAAGTTTCCCGATTCTCCATCCAGTCAGAGAGAAGCTGTAGCTCAAGGAATTCAGAAGCTGCTGGACAAGAGAGTCACCAGGAGGTCCCACCAGACCAGGCAGCAGACCAGAGAGGATTTGGAACTTAGTCAAAATTCTTTTTGGTGCCAAAGAAGACAGAGGACCTGAGACCATTTTTGGATCTAAGCAACTTGAACCAGTTTGTGAAGAAATCATAGTTCCAAATAGTCATGGTTCAGTCCATTCTAACTCTTTTACACAAGGATGTGCTCAATTGATCTTCAGGATACATACTATCACATCAAAATAAACACATGCTCCCAAAGATACCTGTGCTTTTGGTTGGGAGCCAGTCACTTTCAGTTCATAGCCCTGCCTTTGGACTCACCGCAGCCCCCCAGGGTATTTACCAAGTGTATGGCAGCAGTAGCAGCTGACCTGAAACTGCAAGGATTTCTAGTGTTTCCATACCTAGATGACTGGCTTCTCACCTCCCCAACCATGCATCTCCTAGGACAGTCAGGGACTATTTGATCCAAGTTTGCTAATCACTAGGCATTATAGTCAATATTTCCAAATCCAAACTGCTACCAGTATGGACCCTGAAGTTGATTGGTGCTTATCTAAAAACAATAAGTCAGATTGCTTCTTTACCTCCTCATCAGATATGCATAATCCCATCTCAAGTTCTTTAGATTCTTTCTCCTCCTGCCAGACTTATTTTTCAGGTCCTAGGTTCCATGGCAACATCTATAGTATTAGTCCCATTAGCATGTTACTATATCTGTGTTCTTCAATGGACTTTAGCTGTTCAGTGGTCTATTCTTCAACAGCCTCAATCCTTCCAAGTCAGACTTTCTCCAGTATGCAAAAATCATATGTGCTGGTGGATGCAGTCAGACAACATTTACATAGGTCACCCCTTCATTCTGTGTCCCCAAGTAGCCACAGTGACCAAGGATGCCGCCCAGCTAGGGTTGGGGAGATTTCTTTGGAAGGACGTTCCAAGGCATTTGGTCCCCCCAAGAGACCAATTTACATATCAGTGTCCTGAAGATGAGAGCATTCCTTCAAGTGTTGCAGGCATTTCAAGATGTTCTCCATCTAGGGACCATTGCAGTCCAAACTGGAACATCTCTGTGGTCTAGCACATCAACAAACAAGGGGGAACTCAATCTTACCCATCTAAGGAGAAGCTATAAGAGTGTGGCAATGGGTGATCTCCTCCAACTGCTGTCTAGTAGCAATGTGCATGCCAGGAAAATCCAGCGTACTAATGGACAAACTCAGCAGGTCCATTCTGATGCCTCACAAGTTCATAGGTTCATAGGTGTTTACTAGATTAATGACCACAAGGGCCTTTTTAAGACTAGCCATGCATCCAGAATCTCTGACAAGTTCTGACAGGGTCTATATTAGCAAAGCAAAAAACCCTATGTGCAAATACCAAAACATCGACCCATATACCGAGAACCGCAAAAATCCCGAATGCACTAAACCATGAAAAAAAAATTTCGAACTGTCATAGTTGGCCAACCCCACCACCTGCTACATACTACCTACCCAAACAAAATAAATAAACCACATGCATACACTAACCAAACCCTACTTCTAACCTAAACTAAAGCACCAAAACCTTACCTCCAACACTACACTAAACCCCACAAACACAACTATCTATGCACTCTCCTTAACCTCTCCCTAACCCTAAGGTCTGTAACTACCACACACATCCCCTACAGACATACACCTAAACAAAATAAATAATACACATACATATTAAACCCTACAATTAAAAAAACCCTACACCTAACACTACATTAACTCTTACATACAGTACCTATCTAAGCACTTACCTTAACCCAAATCCTAACACTAAAGTCCTATCTATCGCACACTTACCTTACAGAGCTGTACCACAGACGGGCCAACCAAAACAAATCGACATTTCAAAATTTGCAGTTTTGAACGTTCGTGGTTTACGTACTTCACAAAACATGGTTCGACTTCTTCATATTCGCCTAAAGGGATTTTTGATTGCGTAATAGGAACCCGTTCTGACACCCTTGATAAGTGTAAGCATGGGCCTGGAAGATGAATTTCTGGTTTCCCATCCAGTTATCCAAGTTGCACTTGAATTGGGTTAGGGAGGAACTCTGCTTCACATGGATAGGGACCCTGTTCCATAGATGGGGTAGTCTCTGAGATACATACTTATCTGTCTAGCAGGTCCTATTTATATCACAGGCAAGGTTTAAGTCTTTAGAATGGATAGTTCTGGTACTGTTTGTTTTGTGGATATGCAGGAGGTCCATCAGAGTGGGGTCTGACAATGCCCTGTATGCCAGGCATAGATCTCCCCTCAAAAGGCTGTAGGAGACATAATACAGGGATAGGGCCTTGAGGCGGTCAGCATAGGACATATTACTTACACCCTGTATTCTTTTAGTGAGGAACCTCTGTGGACATTCCAGTTGTTGGATATGCCTGGTTAGGTACATACCAAATGGGGCATTGTACTCAATGATAGGTCTGATGAATGCCAAATACAGTGGAACAATGACTTTCTTGGACTTAGATGCCATACCTTTGTTTATAAGTTGTGCAACATAGAATGATTTCCTCACCACTG
This sequence comes from Protopterus annectens, assembly GCF_019279795.1. Taxonomy (NCBI): domain Eukaryota; kingdom Metazoa; phylum Chordata; order Ceratodontiformes; family Protopteridae; genus Protopterus; species Protopterus annectens. The sequence goes on from NC_056725.1 coordinate 1,359,859,908, forward strand.
TAGACATGTGATGATCAAAGGCTAGATTACTATCTATGTGTCTCTCTAAGTCCCTGACTACTGGGTCATCTCTAAGGGGTGTGTTGTCAATATGATAGTTACCAGGGATGGATGACTTCCCAAAGGATATTATTATGCATTTTTTGGCATTTAGTTTTAGTCCATGGTTCTGACACCAGTTGTTTGTCTGTGCCAGCCCCTCCTGGAGATCATTTGTGTCAGTATGAGATTCAATGGTAGCTCCTAATTTGGAGCCATCTGCAAATTTAGTCAGCCAGAGACCACTGACATTGGCCTTGACTTCTAAGAACTATATGCCAAAAAGGAACAGTTCAAGGACTGATCCCTGAGGTGCTCCACTTGTGACTGGCCTCTTTGTAGAGGTGGACTCCTCAGTTCTATTTTCCTGGGTCCTGTCTGTGAGCCAGTTTGATATCCACCGGGTGACATACAGGTTTGTACCTAACCTCCTGAGTTTGTCAAGAATGCCTGAATGGGGTATTGTGTCAAATGTCTTGGCCAGGTCAAGGTAGGCAGTGTGAATGATTTTGCCCTCATCCATTACTTTGGTGACCTTCTCAAAGAAGACCACCAGGTTGAGTCGGCATGATCTGCCCTTGACAAAAAACAAACTGGGTTAGGTTCAGTGTCTGGAGGTTTACTATATCTCTTTTGATCATCTCCATGATATTGTTTTCCATGGCTTATACATATAAGATTAGTGAGACTTATGGGTCTGTAATTTTCAGGGTCTGTAGATGGCCTGCCTTTGTGCAGAGGGATGACTGTTGCCTTTCTCCATTCATGAGACACAAAGCCTCTTTGGAGGCTAAAGTTAAATAGTAATTCCAGAGGCCCTGATAGGTCATGTTTCATGCTATTTAGAAGACATCCTTGGATATTGTCTGGGACCATTGATGCAGTGTTCTTGGTCTTAGAGAAAGCATTAAGGATCTGTTCCCTAGTGAAAGTAAGGGGAGTTATATTTGATGATATTTCCTGAAGGAAGGTTGAGGGGGAGAGAGGAGTCAAGTTGGAGCTGAATTTATCAGCCAGGAGATTTGCTATATCTTCTGGATCAGTATAGGTGGCTCCATTTAAAATGAGCTCTGTGCACAAGTGTGTATTGCCTTTGACATTGCAGACATAGCTAAAGAATGCTTTGTTGTTGGCCTTGGCATGGGAACCAAACTTACCTCAAATTTGGCTTTGACAGACTTTATTTGTCCTCTGAGTTGTTTTTTTAGTTTGATGAGAGTGCTTTTATCCTGCTGGGTGCTGCACTTCCTAATTTTTTGCCATGATTTTCTTCCTCCTGTTATACATCCTTTTGATTTTGTGATTCCACCAGGGTGGCTTGTTTTTTGAGTTAGTTCTGTACTTCTTCCTAGTGGGTACAGCTGCCTCTATGCAGCTATTAACATGCTTGTACACGGTTTCTGTGAACAGTTCTGCATACGCAGTGGTCTCTCAATCAGTCAGTGGTGGAGAACATTTTCTGTTACTGGGGTCAACCTTGCTCTGATCTTTTTCCTTCTCCCTACAACAACAAATGCAGCAGGTACTTTGCCCTGATCCCCCCCTCAGGGGGAGTCACGAAGAGATGCTCTAGTCCACATTTGGCCCTCTGGTCTCATTTATACCTATCCCCCTGTACCTCTAATTACAAAATTCTTACAGAAAGTCAGCCAGTTGAAGAGTTCAGTTATCCTAGTTGCTCCCTTCTGGCCTCACCAGGTCTGGTTCCCCTTCCTTTGGTCATATCTTTGTTATCCTCCTCAGATACAGGACCCTAGTCCAGACCTTCTGTCACATCCCTCCAGGATAAAAAATCCCAGTATCCTAGCCTTCAAACTAATGGCATGGTTTCTCCAGTTCCATTAATAGCTAGACAGCCCAGGCTTTCTTCCTTGGTTCATGATATAATTTTGTCCTCACAACAAGAGTCCACTAAAAGGATTTGTAAAAGCAAATGGAAAAGATTTTCAATTTGGGCCTTGAAAAAATGACATTCATCCCCTCACTGCCCTTATTTCTGCTGTACTGGAGTTTTTAGCTTCTCTTTTTAAGGAAGATGCTAGTTTTCCCACAATCAGGGTACAGTTTGCAGCCATATCAAACTTTCATTCAGGAGACAATGCCTCTTGCTTGGCTGCTTCCAAATTATGTAAGGCTTTTCTGAAGGGTACATTCCTGCTCAGACCCCCAGTGAAAGATCCGTCACTTCCCTGGGATTTAACAATAGTGCTTCAAGGTTTAACTCAGCAACTCTTTTGAACCTTCAGCAAAACGGACTTAAAGTTCCTGTCTTGGAAAATAGCCTTTTTAATTGCTATTACTTCTGCTAAAAGGATTTCTGAGCTTCAGACTCTTTTATCAAAAGCTCCTTACATTGTTTTTCATAAAAACAGGGTTGCTTTATGAACCAATCCCTCTTTCCTGCCAAAAGTGGCTTCTGAATCAAATACAAATCAAACCATTCATTTAGCAGTCTTTTTTCCAAATTTTCGAACAAGGAAGAATACATGCTACATCTTTTAGATGTACATAGACAATTACATTTCTACTTATACAGAACAAAGAATTTCAGAAAAACAGACCAACTACTTGTCTCTTTTTCACCTAGTCAATTGGGTTCTCCAATTTCTAAAGTTACATTGGCTAAATGGATAACTCATTGCATTTCTTGGACATATTCTCAGCAAGACGTTTCCCTACCAAAACCATCTAAGGCCAGTTCTACTAGATATATGTTCATCTTATCTGCCTTCTGGTCTAGAACATCCACTGATGATATTTGTGCAGCAGCCACATGGTCTAATGCTCATACCTTTATTACTCATTACAAATTGGATATAATTTCCAGAAGCAGAGCTGCTTTTGGTTCAGCAGTTCTTCAGAATATCCTTCTATAAGGGCCACACAAGATTTACATATCTGGAGATATGTCCTATATGTTAAGGAAGAGTGAAAAGGACAACATCAGATATTAAAGTTATGCACTCACCATAACTAGGCATCTGTGTTGCCCATTTTCATTCCTCCTCAACTCCCCTCTCACATTCTTGTCAATTTTTGGAGTGACCTGATGGAGTTTTGGAACCTGTTGTTCCAGGTTTGAGCCATGGTTTAATTCCTGTTCTTCAGTATTATTATATAATGAGACTTTTAAGGCAGCAAACTCGATCTGAGGTATTGGGGATGGATTTGAGCATTATGAGCAGAGGGAGGAGCTCAAGAGTTGGATCCGAAATCTGTAAAATGCATCTGAGTCAGATCCATGGTTGGATCCAAAACCCATACATTGAAGAAGAATGAAAATGGAAAACACAGATGCCTAGTTATAGTGAGTATATAATTTTAATTTTTAACATCTTCAGGAAAATTTTAAGAATATAACTAAGCAAATCTCATGGCTGACCCAGAAGCAGTTGCTGTGGAGACAGAATCAGCAGCATCATAAGAAGACTTTAAGGCATACTTAATTATATGAGAAGCAGAAACAAATGAGGTATTCAAAGAATTTTTCAACTCAGAAGAGAGAAGGTTGGTAGAAAACATTTTCATGTTCTCAAAAGACAAGTAGAAACTTCCACATGTGAGGCTGGTAGTTTAAAATTCTGAAATCTAACGTGACAAAAGAATAAACTTTTTCCCCCACACTTGTCAAAAGCTTTAACATCCTTGTCAGAAGAAATGGGATTAGTATTAACAATTTGTGTAGCAGAATCAGTTGGAAATCACTGCAGGTTCTGCATTAGGATCAGAAAACAAGTATTTGTGAGTCTGAGATACCTTATATAACCGATCACACTTCTTAAAGCCAAGAGGTTGACTGTCAGGGAAACTACAAGCTGTCAAGCAATGTTCTGGAGCAGATAAAAAAGGAAGCTCATTTTCAGGTTGAGATAAATCCATCTGTAACAAATCATAGTACCTTTGCTGGGCAACAGGAATATCATTCTGTTCACAATGAAAAGCTTCATTAGAAGCTTGAAAAGAGTGCCCTGAAGCACAACTGTCTCCCTCCAATCCCTGATATTCTGACTGAAAATATATATTAGAAAGACAGGGAGCATTTTTTCCTATTATTATGTAAAAGGGAAAGAGGCACATAAAAATCAGAAATCAATTCTATAGAACATCCCACCATGAAGGATTGCTAGTTGACCTACAGGTCCAGAAAACTCACCAAGGGACCACGCCTCAGTAGCAAGAAAGCTCTGAAGCTTTTCAAACTCCAGCTGTCATTGTATAGATTTCTGCTTAAGCTTCTAACAATTGGAGTTCACAGAGGGTGCCCAAAGGCTTTGAAAAGCTGGGCAGTTGACGGGGGATGGGACCCATACTGCTCTAATGTTGAACATCAGAATTTATTCCTGTGTTTCCCCAGGTATCAGCAAATCCTTCAGTTAACAGTTTTCTTAAACGGGGGGGGGGGGTCTTTCTCATGAAAAAATGGAAAGGGTAACCTTTCCCTTTATGAGACAAATTATATGTCACAGAAGTTGATTTTTCTTCCATTTGAATCAGCAGATACAGCATACATTAAGTACCTTTTCTGAAGATGTCTTTTCTTAATAGTTTCGTACTAGGCTAACTGCACTTGCAAGCCATTTTAAGCCTAGCCAATTATCCCCTGTGAGATTCAAACCCTGTACCTTGTGTTTGCAAGGCAAACACCTTAACCATTAGGCCATCCTCCCAATGTAACGTGATTTAGGTTACACTTCTGTGCGACAGTGATAAACATTAATATGCAAACCTCCTTATATATCTATAAGAAGAGCAAAGGGAGAGTATCAGCAAAGAATAACCCTTCTGTTATTAAAAAAGTTGTCTCAGCTGTTGTTCAAATAACTTGTTTTGATTACCAGTGTATTATACTAACTACCAGAATCCTGGAGAAAACATGATGTTAAGTTGTCTATCTCGCCTTCGTTCTTGCTGTTTGGGTTCGGAGCCAATCCTCAGCTCTGACTCGGCCATCTTCAATAGCTTGAGAGCTGTTTACTGGCTTGAGGCTACCCCTTATCCCATGATGCCTAGCGAAAGCTACCCAGATCTCGTTTGCCTATGAGCCGCTTCAGCTACAAGGTGTGTCGTTTCTGGCTCAGGCTTGTATACTTTTGTATATTTATATAATTATATTTGTTCTTCTTAAAACTAGTATACTTCCCCTTATAGTTTTATTCTCTGTGGGTGTTGTTTGTGGACATCACTTCTTTCTGCAGTCCCTTTTTTTCTCTTAAGAACTCATTTAAATTAGAGAGTTCTTCCCTCCCCCCCTCCATTAGGACAGCCATTTAACTTAGAAGCTCTCCTTCCCTTCCTTTTTTGTTACTGTATATAAAAAAAAAAATAAAAAAAAAATCTGTTATGTTTGTTTAGTAGTGTAGAGATTTTTTGTCTGTCTGTATTGTGGTACTTGGATTGTGTGTAGTGGTAGAGTTATGTCCAAGGATACAAAAGTTTCTGGCTTCAAAAAGTGTGACTTATGCTGTCAGAAAATGTCTCTGACAGGTGTGCACACTAGTTCCGTTTATTGTTTGGGCACTGTTCACCTGCAGGACTCTTGTTCTATTTACCACGCTTTTAGTCCAAGGGTCCTGCAGGAGCGCAAAAACAAATTAATCCTTTGGGGTTTATTGAAGCCTCAGGATTCACCGGCAAAGAGTTCTCAGCCAGTGAAATCCTCTAAATCTGTCAAACCATCGGCTCCACCTTCGGAGCCGACTCCTGTACTGGAACAATCAAGTATGTCGGTTCCAGCTGGCACCGACAAGACAACTCCTCCGTCAGCTCCATCAGATGTTTCGGAGCTGTCACAGAGCCATAAGAGACTGTGGTCCCCTTCTTTAGAGTCCATTCACTCGGCGCCTCAGTCACCATTATTACAAAATGAACGTAGCCACCATTCTTCACACTCCTCTTGATCCTCCAGGCTTTCGGATCATGATGTGGAGAGAGTAGTAAGTAGCTTGCTTAAGTCACAGGCACTAGCTAAATTACTATCCAGCCCACCTCAACAGGTATTGGCTCCAACCGCCTCTATTTCCATTCCTCCTCCGACTCCATTGAGTTCGGAGCCGGAGTTCGTTGGTGTGCTGGTAGTGGAACCGTCGGCTCTGATCACCCATCTCTTCTTCAGCTCCGATTACCTCAATTGTTCCTTCTATCAAGGAATCTGGATGCCAGGGCTCTCTCATCAGTTTCAAGGGGGTGAGTGGCATCAGACCCTTGTCCAACCCCGTTCTCCCCCTCAGAGCTTCGATGCAGGTGAGCTCGGCTCCAACATCGGCCTCGGAGCCATCGCCCTCGGTGCGGAGAAAGATTCCTATTTCTTCGGAACCAGAGCTTTCTCTGCCTCAGGGTCAGGACGTCTTCAAGGTCATGCGGAGTGTACTGTCCCCCAAAACAGCTCCACTACCAGCTCCATCAGCTCCGTCCCCCATAGTGTCTGTGCCAACCTCTGCTCCTCCTCCAGACCCCAAACGTTGGGAACTGATACCCCAGGACACCCCATTGGGTGTTCCCTCTTCTTCCGAGGCCTCCCCTGATCACTCAGAGGAGCCCTCTCAGAAGAAGAAGTGCAAGAGGAAGCACATTGACTCCTCTGAGTCTGTCACTTCAGATACAGACTTAGATGAATCGGAAGGGTCCCCAAGGTCCCCCTCTGAAGATGTTTCCTTTTCGGACATCCTTGAAATGCTTAGGCAGAGGGGGAACTGGACTTCCCAAGCCCCTATCGAGGATGAGTCTGTACTCCTGGACGCATTCAGTTCCCAACCTTCCACCTCCTGGGTTTCTCCTCCTTTTGACCCACTCATGTCTATGGTGGCTCGAGAGGCTTGGTCAGCTCCAGACACTGTGGAACTAACTCCAAGGAAACCTAACAAGTTTACTACAGCCCCCCAGGATAAGCAATTCCTTTCCAAAGGTGTGCCCGTTGATGCCATGGTGGTAGCAGCAGCCACCAAGAAAGAGTTAGCAGAAACCTCTTCATCTGTTCATCCCCCTAACAAAGAGTCTCGGACGATGGACAGATACGGAAAGTGAATGTTTGCTGCAGTGACCTTCTCGATGAGGTCCCTGAACTATCTATGTCATTTTACTCTTCTTCAAAGGGATCTCCTGAAAGAGCTTGGAGATGCCCTTCAAGATCCTACAGCTGAGGGAGTACAAGTCAAAGTAGCTTCCCAGCTGGCGACTCTTAATTCCATAGTCAACTCCTCCATGAGGGTGATTTCCTATGCAGCCGATGGAGCAAGCAGAGCCGCTGGCACAGGTGTGGCCCTCAGGAGACATGCTTGGATGCGGCTGTGTCAGTTTGCGGAACCCTTTCAAGCATCCTTCACCAATACTCCCTTTGATGGCTCCTTTCTCTTTGAGCCTTAGGTGAAAGACATGTTGACCAGGTGTGAGCAAGAAGGCAAGACTCTCTCTGCCATGGGAGTCCATTTTTCCACTCCCTCTAGACCTTACCACAAGGGTCAGAAGAGTGGGAAGATGTGGTTCCAGAAATCCCAGGGATCCTTGCCTGACACACATAGTGATTTTTCCTCCAGAGGCAGAGGGGGAAACAGCAATAACAGACACTGCCCTCATGGCAGGGGGGGTCAGCAGAACAAGGGTAACAGAGAATTCTTCTCTGCCAAGCCCTTCCAGCATCCCTGAAGGGTTGTCCAGCTGCTCACCTCTGGTGGCAGTCGGGGGAAGACTTTTGCTGTACCCAAAAGCCTGGCAAAATTTAACAAGAGACAGATGGGTACTATCCATTATATCCAGAGGTTACAAAATCCCCTTCCATCAATCCCCCTTACAGTCAAAAAAGGCCCTTCCAGATGTTCCACCCAATCTGAGGGAGCAAGCAGTCATAGAAGTTTCAAAACTGCTAGAAAAAAGAGCCATTCAGGAAGTCCCCACAGACCAGCTCAGATCTGGAACTTACTTCTTTTTGGTACCAAAAAAGACAGGGGACTGGAGACTGATTCTGGATCTCAGCAGACTAAACAAATCTGTACAAAGAGAAAAGTTTCGGATGGTCAGGACAATTGGATGTGCTCGATAGATCTTCAGGATGCGTACTACCATATCAAGATGGACAGACGCTCCAGGAGATTTCTTCACTTCCGGGTAGGGGCCAGTCATTACCAGTTCAGAGCTCTGCCCTTTGGTCTCACCTCAGCCCCCAGGGTGTTCACCAAGTGTATGGCAGTAGTCACGGCTCACCTGAGGCATCAAGGATTCCAGGTGTTTCCATATCTAGACGACTGGCTTCTCACTGCTACCACCAGGCATCAACTCTTACAAGTGCGGGATTATACAATCACATCATGCACTCAACTAGGCATCACAATAAATTTCGAAAAATCTGCCTTGTTGCCCTGTCAGTCTATCACTTACATAGGAGCATAATTAAACACAAGGGAGATGTTTGCAAGATTACCACTGGAAAGAGTTTCCTCAATTTGTCAACAAGTGTTAATCCTAATGCAGAGCAAAAGGATTCAAGTCAGATATGTCCTTCAAGCTCTGGGCTCCATGGCAGCTGTCATTCTTCTAGTTCCATTAGCGCGTTTCCACATGACAATTCTTCAGTGGCTTCTTTTCACGCAGTGGTCCTTTCAGGAGTTTCCCGTGTCTCACATGATCCTGATTACAGAAACATGCAAAAGGCACCATTCTTGGTGGATGGACTCCCCACTACTGTCTCAGGGCAGACCTTTCATACAGCCTCCACCGGTAGCCCCAGTGACCACAGACGCCTCCCTGATAGGGGGGGGGGGCATTATCTGGGCAGGACAGTCCAAGGCACTTGGCAACCCCACGAGTACCATCTGCATATCAATGTCCTAGAAATGAGAGCTGTGCTTCTGGCATTGCATGCCCTTCAAGACTCTCTTCCTTCTGGGACCATTGCAGTTCAAACAGACAACATGTCAGTGGTGTGGTACATCAACAAACAGGGCGGAACTAGGTCCTACCCCCTGTGTTGAGAGGCACTCAGACTGTGGCAATGGGCGATTTCCTCCCAACATTTTCTGATTGCGATGCACATCCCTGGGAGATCCAACATCATAGCGAACAGGCTCAGCAGAGCTATTCTCATGCCTTACGAGTGGTCTCTGAATCAGGAAGTTGCGGATCTTATCTTCCGCAAATGGGGACAGCCTTGCTGCGATCTGTTTGCCATCCCTCTCAACAGCAAATGCAGCAACTACTTCTCCCTTCTTCCGCTTCCAGGTCACATACCCAGAGACGCTGTAGTCCACGATTGGCCTCAGGGACTCCTTTATGCTTTTCCCCCGTTTCCCCTAATACCAAGACTCATACAGAAAGCAAAATCGTTGGGTTGCAAAATTATCCTCATTGCCACTTATTGGCCTCGACAGATATGGTTTCTGTTCCTGCACCCCTACCTAGTCATCAGCCCTGGATTCTGGACAAGATTCCAGATCTTCTGATTCATCAATCAGGCGGGCTGCATCAATCCCTCCAAACACTCCAGCTTACAGCTTGGTTACTCCAATTCCAACCTTAGCCAGGCTTCCCGGTATCTCCCCAGCAGTCCATGATATTATCGTTTCCTCACATAAGTCTATTACGAGAAAAACATATGCTAGTAAATGGAAACGGTTTTCTTACTGGGCAGAGTCTAGAAATGTGGATCATTTCTCAGCCCCAGTCCATGAAATTCTTGAATTTCTAGCACAACTTTTTCAGTCCGGTGCCACTTCCGCTACTATTAGAGTACAGTTAGCGGCCTTTTCAAATTTTCATATCAGATTATTGAAGTCTAACATCATGTCTCATAAGCTCTGTAAGGCTTTTTTGAGAGGAACATCTCTTCTTAGACCTCCAGTGAGAGATCCTCCTCCTCCTTGGGATCTTAATTTAGTCTTAAATTCCTTAATTTTGCCTCCTTTTGAACCGTTTAGCATCACGTTCCCTTACGTTTCTGTCTTGGAAGAAACTTTTTCTGGTTGCTATCACTTCAGCTAGGCGTGTCTCAGAACTTCAAGCACTATGTGTTCGCCCTCCTTACCTGGTGTTTCACAAGGACAGAGTTTCTCTGAGGACCAGTCCATCCTTTCTTCCTAAAGTTTGCTCAGAGAACAATTTAAATCAATCCATAGATCTCCCAGTGTTCTTTCCCAATCACAGCAACAAGGCAGAATACAAGCTCCACCAACTGGATGTTCATAGACAATTGTGCTTTTACCTTCATAGAACTAAAGAACTAAGGAAGTCAGACCAGTTATTTCTCTCTTATGCCTTCAACAAACAAGGCCTCCCAGTTTCCAAGGTGATCTTATCCAGATGGTTATCTAATACTATTACCTTTATTTACCAGTTACGGAATAAAGAGTTACCAGCTAAACCAAAAGGTCATTCTACCAGGGCATTAGCCACCTCCATAGCTTTTCAGTCTAGGTTGCCCATAGATTCAATATGTGCAGCTGCCACATGGGCAAACCCTCATACCTTTATATCTCATTACAAGGTGGATATGGTCTCCCGGAGCAGAGGTGACTTTGGTTCCACTGTTCTGAAGAGTCTGTTCCAATGAGCCACCCAGGATGTTAGGTGCTAGTGACACTGTCCCAAACAGCAAGAACGAAGGCGAGATAGACAACTTAACATAAAGAAGTTATGTACCTACCATAACATTCCATGTTAGTTGTCTTCATCTCGCCTTCCTTCTTGCGTCCCTCCCTCCTTCCCCTGGCCTAGTGGACTGAGAGGATTTCTTGTTTTCACTGGCTGAGTATTTTTTTTACTTATTGTTCTTTTGGCCAGGTTTTTCGTAACCTATTCTATAATTAGATGTATTGAACAACCAGTTTTTATATAACTGGTTTTCTCAACTTATGTCTGGGATTAGCTATTACAAACAAGATCTGGGTAGCTTTTGCTAGGCATCATGGGATAAGGGGTAGCCTCGAGCCAGTAAACAGCTCTCGAGCTATTGAAGATGGCCATGTTGGAGCCGAGGATCGGCTCCGAACCCAAACAGGAAGAAGGAAGGCGAGATGAAGACAACTAACATGGAACATTATGGTAGGTACATAACTTCTTTTTACATACTTTCCATTTTTGCAACACAGCTGAGGTACTCTACCAGAAGTACCAACTCCCTTAGAAAAACAGATCAGTTGTATCCTTTCATAAAGGTAGGGATGGTCTGCCTTTCACAAAGCAAACCTAGTACAAGAGGCTGGCCAACAGTCTTACCTTGTGTAATGATAAATACAGCAAAACACTGCATGGGTGAATTGGGCTTAGACCCTTTTCAAACAAGACATTGGTTACAAGGGTAGTGATAAAAGTAGTATACAAATAACCGAATGAAGGCCAATCAGTTAACATTTCCAGCATACTCTTTTTAATGCTCGGGATACTACACAAATGTTATTTACTGTTACACAGCAATCTTCAATGTAAAAAATAGTATAAAGTGAGACATTCACTCTAACAGTAGCTCTTCATGAAGCAATTCATCTAACAGTAAAGCTACACAGTAAATCTTTAAGAAATGCATCCTCTAACAATAAAGCTATCAACCCTTCTTCCCCTTTATTTAAGTGCACCTTGGTTTATAGGTCACATTTTATCATTATCAGTTATAGGTATGAATTTTTAGAGTTTTTGTTAGACTGTTCTCTTAAATTTGTCTACCACAAGGACACATCTCTGTATGGAGATATTTAACCATGAGCAATTAAGGTTATATTTTAAAGGTTTATAAATGAATATCTCACACAATATACTTAAGTACTGAGACCAGGTTTTGCCTTCATAGAGATAACAACTGCCGCTGAAGAAATGGATGAACCAAAGCAGCTCAGCTGATGAGTAAACCCAAATGTAATGGATTACAGTTACAGTGGCATCTCTATGAAGATCTACTGTAATGGTGAGGACTATTTCATAGAACTGTACATCTTATTTGCTTCCATTTAGCCATGGTTGGTTAAATTCTTGCCATACCCTCATCATCAGCCTCCTTTTCCCATTTTGTACATGGGGTCTGGGTGTTGTGTCACTTGTCATCATTTCTTCTACCTTCCTCAGTACTCATGCCTGACTGTCTCTTGACATAGCGCTTTTTATGTGCCAATAGTCTGATGTGAGATTCTGTTGTTTATAGGTTCATATGTGTTTACTAGGCTAATGACCACAAGGGCCTTTTTAAGCCTAGATATGCATCCCAAACCTCTGACAAGTTCTGTTACCCTTGATAAGGATAAGCAGGATCCTGGGAGATGAACCATTTACAGACTGCCTGTGTCCATTTGCAACATAGGTGCTAAACCAGGGATGAATTTCCTGTTCTCCATCTAACTGTGCAAGTTACACTTGAATTGGCTTAGGGAGGAACTCTGTTTCATATGGATAGGGAGCCTGTTTCAGAAAAGGAATAGCCTCAGGGATACATACCAGCATGTCATATTTATATCACAAGCGAGGTTTAAATCTTTAGAATGGATAATTCTAAGGCTGTTTGTTTTGTGGATATGCAGGAGGTCCATTAGAATGGCAGGCATGGATCTCCCCCAACAACCTGTAGGAGACGGAATACAGGGATAGAGCTTTGAGGAGGTCTGCACTGGACATGTTACTTACATCCTGTATTCTTTTAGTGAGAAACATCTGCGGACGTTCCAACTGTTGGATCTGTCTGGTTAGGTACATACCAAAGAGGCACTGTATTCACTGATAGATCTGATGAATGCTAATTATAGTGGAATAATGACCTCCTTGGACCTAGATGCCATACCTTTGTTTATAAGTTGTACAACTTAGAATGATGTTCTCAATACTGCAGACACATGATAGTCAAAGGCTTGATTGCTCTCTACATATGTCCGCAAGTCCCTGACTATTGGGTCAACTCTTAGTGGAATTTGTCAATGTGATAGTTACCAGCAGTAGATGACTTACTGAGGGATACTATTATGCATTTCTTGGCATTTAATTTTGGTCCATGGCTCTGACACCAGTTATTTGTCTGTCAGCCCTTCCTGGAAAATATAAGCGTGGTGGAGGATTCTATGACAGCTCCTAATTTGCAATCATCTGCAAATCTGGTCATCCAGAGACCTTTGACATTGGCCTTGACTTCATAGAAGTAAATAGCAAAAAGGAGATGTCCCAGGACCAATCCCTGAGGACTCTGCTTGTGACTGGCCTCTTTGTAGAAAAAGACTCCCCAGTTCTAACTTCCTGAGTCCTATCTGTGAGCCAGACAGCTATCCATCAGGTGATATAAGGATTTATGCCTAACATCTTCAGTTTATGAACAATGCCTTAGTAGGGTATTGTATCAAATACCTCAAGGGAGGCAGTATGAATCGTTTTGCCCTCATCCATTGCTTTGGTGACCTTCTAAATGAAGACCACCAGGTTGAGTAGGCATGACCTGCTCTTGACAAAACCAAATTGTGTTGCAGGTTTCCTATGACATTATTCATCATTTCCATGATAATTCTTCTTGGCTTTGCATATGAGACTAATGAGACCTATGGGTCTGCAGTTTACAGTGTCTGTAGATGACCCAACTTTGTGCAGTGGTATAACTGTTGCCGTTCTCTACTCATGAGGCATGAAACCTCTTTGGTGGCTATGGTTAAATAGCTATTCCAGATGGCCTGATAGGCCACATTTCATGCTATTTAGAAGGCATCCTTGGATATTGTCTGGGCCCATCAATGCATTGGTCTTGACCGTAGAGCATTGAGGATCTGTACAATAGTGACAGTAGGGGGAGTTATATTTGATGGTATTTTCTGAGGGGAGGTTGAGGGGGAGAGAGGGGTAAAGTTAGAGCTGAATTTGTCTGCCAGTAGGTTTGCTATATCTTCAGGCTCAGTTTAGGTGACTCTATTAACAATGAGCTCTGCACACAATTGTGTATTGCCTTTGAGGTTGCATACATAGCTAAAAAATGCCTTGTGGTAGTGCTTGACCTGGAAGGTCAAATTTTCCTCAAATTTGGCCTTGGTAGATTTGTTTGGTTTGAGGAGAGTGCTTTTATGCTTCTGGGTGCTGCACCTCTTAATTTTTGCCATGGTTTTTTTCATTCTGTTATACAGCCTACTGATGTTCTGATTCTACTAGGGTGGCTTGTTTTTTGAGTTAATTCTGTACTTATTCCTAGTGGGTACAGCTGCCTCTAGGCAGCTATTAACCTGCTTGTATAGGGTTTTTGTGAACAGTTCCACTTGGGCAGCAGTGTTCTCAGGGTTTATAGGTGCTTGACATTTTGCCAGGTTATCACTTAATAGTAGGAAGTTAGCCTTAGAGTAGTTCCTGAACATTCCAGGGTCTGCTGGGGTTCTAGGTTTTATTTTTATTTCAAAGGAGACCATTTTGTGGTCTGACCTTACCAGAGAGGGCATTACACTAGAGGGTGTGCAACATTCTCTCATATTAGTGAGGACCAGATCCAGTATGTTTGTTTCCCTGGTTGGTGTATTAACAACCTAGTCCAGGGAGTTTGTATTTACAAAATCCAGAAATCTCTATGCCTGTAAATCTGGTGTCATATATGATTCCCAGTTAATAGTGGGATAATTAAAGTTTCCCATGAATATGGTGCTAGGTTGGATGGTGAGTGTTTCTGGTAAGCTTAAATGCATGCTATATATTTAATGGGTTATACATGGATGTACAGCTTGCAAGGGAGTGGTATGGTATTTTTCTATGGTTATTTAAACATTGAGAAGCTCAAGTGCATCACCCTGTTTGACCAGCCTTGAGGTATATTTATTCTTGATGTAAATTGAGACAACTCCCACTTTAGTCTGACCCCGGGATTCATGAAGCTCGGCGCAAGGCCGGCGTAAGGCCTGCGCCGGCGGTGCATGGAATATCCGGCGCAGTAGCGCCATATACATATTAATGAGAGTGCACCGGAATCACAGACACGTGCGTAGTGTACGTGAGCGAGCCCAGGTAGGATGCGTCTGGAGGCGTGTCTAAGCCAGCATGAGGTGAGCAACCTAATGTGCTGACAGCCATGGTCCGCCCACAATAGTAATGGCAGCAGCCAGGTCCTGTGCAGAATGAAACGCATGTACAGTATGCAACATAGTCCCCGTCCCAAATTAATGGAGAAGCAAATAGAAGCCACGAAGGCATAAGTGTACCCGTCCAAGGAGTAAAGGATACGCATAAGACCGCGTTCGTCCCGCAATGCACTGTCAGTGTTTACACTCAGAGAAGGTGTACAGCCGCATGTCAGCGCCGCACCGACATAGGAGCAGCGACTAAGGTCACCACCTGTCCCACTTTGGTTGGGGCAGTCACTCCATGGACAGTTGTGTCCCGAAAAAACGTATTAGAAATGGCTGACGTGCTACGATTGTAGGACACAATGATATCCCGTATTTAATGTAATGGTAGCATGAATTGGACGTGCTTAT